>NC_133653.1:94254608-94389608 GCF_009905375.1 Apium graveolens
CATCTTTTCTAACAATTCCAGTTCTAATTTGATCTCAATTAGTCCATCAGTCCCTTTACCAGTGACTTCACCTCTATCTCCATCTCCTCGAGTTCTCTCACTAGTTCCTCCGGCGTTGTCAACATCTTGAGTATCTCTTTACTACTAAGGGCATCGGCCACCACATTGGCCTTCCCTGGGTGATATAAAATCTCACCGACATAGTCTTTCATTAACTCTAACCATCTCCTCTGTCTCCTGTTGAGTTCTTTCTGAGTAAATATATACTTAAGGCTCTTATGGTCGTGTAAATCTCACAATTTTCTCTGTATAGATATTGTCTCCAATTTTTCAAAGCAAAACTATTGCTGCTAATTCTAATTCATGAGTAGGGTATCTTACTTTATATTCCTTCAGCTGCCATGAGGCATAAGCAACCACTTTCCCATGCTGCATGAGCATGCATCCTAATCCTTTATGTGACGCATCACTATAGATCACAAATCACCCTTTCCATCGGGCAATGCCAGCACGAGGGATATTACCAAACTTCTTTTCAATTCCTGAAAACTTTCCTCACATTTTTCATTCCACACAACCTTTTTCGTTTTGCAAGTAGGCCTAATCAAAGGTCCTGATATCTTAACGAAATCCCGTATGAACCTCTCATAAAACCAGTTAATTCCCAAAAAGTTCCTACTTCCGTAGGTGTGGTTATTTTTTCTCATTGAAATACTGCCTCAACATTGGTAGGGTCAACTAACACTCCTTCACTGCTCATCAATTGTCCTAAGATCTGAACTTCATTTTGCCAGAATTCGCACCTTGAGAATTTGGCAAACAACTTTTCTCTTCTCAATGCTTCTACCACTATCCTCAGATATTCCGCATGTTCTTCTTCCATTTTAGAATAGACTAAAATATTATTAATAAAAAAATAATGACGCACACGTCCCAATACTTTTTAAACACTCGATTCACAAAGTCCATGAAAGCTACTGGGGCATTCTTTGGCCCGAACGACGTCACCAAGAACTCATAATGTCCATACCTCGTGCGAAATACGGTATTTGTCCCCTGTTTTAATCTTCAGTTGGTGATATCCCATTCTTAGATCGATTTTCAAAAAGTGTACCACTCCTTCAAGTTGGTCAAACGAATCGTCAATTCTAGAGAGAGGGTATCTGTTCTTAATAGTCAGCTTATTCAGTTCCCTATACTATGTGCACAATCGCATACTACCGTCCTTCTTTTTGACAAACAATATTGGTGTGCCTCATGGTGACACATTAGGTCTCATCATTCCTTTATTCAACAGTTCTTGCAACTGTGAAGTCAATTCTTTCATTTCAACCGGGGCTAGCCTATATGGGGCTTTTTGAAACTGATGTCGTTCCTGATGCTAATTCGATAGCGAACTCTATCTCTCGGTCAGGTGATAATCCTGAAAGGTCTTTGGAAAACACATCCTCAAACTCGTGAACAACTGGTATGTCACATACATCGGGGCTTCTCTCTTGGTACCCGCCACGTATGCTAAATACGCTTTGCTATCTTTCCTCAATAATTTCTTCGCTTGAGCAGTATTCAAAAATTTCTGGGTCTGACGCTGACCCTTAATCACAATTTCCTTGTCGTTCGGCATTTGGATTTTAACTTTCTTTCCTTTATAATCAATCTGAGCACCATTGCTCGATAACCAATCCATTTTTAAGACCACACCAAATTCTCTCAGCCTGAAAGGAATTAAGTCCAACTTAAAGTCCTTCCCTCCTAGTTCCCACTTGCAGATTAGATGAATCTCATTAATTGGAACAACCTCTCGATTCACTATTTTTATTCGCAATAATTCTCGCGTTGGAATCACATTAAGTTTTAACTTGGCCAAAAATCTCGCGATATAAAATACTTAGTTGCTTCAGAATTAAACAGAATATTTGCAGTAACCAAATTGAGTAAAAGGTTACCTGCTATCACGCCCTAGCTGGGTTGGGGCAGTTGCTAGAATAATGTCCTGGTTGGTTGCAATTAAAGCACCTCAGTAGCTCTTTTCCCACATTACATACCTCGGGATGTTTCTCCCCACATAACTTATGATCTGGTAGGGGTGACCGAAACTGGTTATGAAACGTAGTCCTATATTGACCACCTCCCTGGGTGATACTCTTGCTTACCGGTTCGCTAAAGCTATTTCCGCCAGCTACGGTAGTGGCGAACCTGGTACCCACTGCGGGTTGGGACACCACTCCCCTCTCAGTCCTAATCGGAAACTTCTGTTTATCGCTCTGCCGCCTTGGCTTCCGAACTCCTCTTCTTGCTCTCTTCCTCTTTTTGACTTTGCTCACTCTCTGCCTCTACAATCGAGGCCTTTTTGCACATAGTCTGTTATCTCAAGTAATGACACTCGATCCTGAATCCATTGTTTCAGCCCTTGCTGAAATCTCCTCGCCTTTTTCTCTTTCGTGTTCACAAACTCCGGCACGAATCTCGACAGTTCAATAAATTTGGCTTTGTACACAGCCACTGACATCTTATCTTACTTAATCTCTAGAAACTTCAACTCCATCTGAGCCTCCATAAACCTGGGAAATACTTTTCCCCATGTGATAATCACATCAGTCTCCAGGGTTCCTTTAGGTTCCCACTAATAATTTGCTTCTCCTTTTAACACATAACTGGTGAACACAGTCTTTTGCGTCTCTTCTATGGGCACTATCTCAAAACTCTTTTCCATTTCTTTCAGCCAAGCTCTGGCCTTAACAGGTTAGCAATCCCTTGAAATTTCTAGGGGTTTTAACAACTTAAAGGCCTTAAAGACATTAGTAACTGGAACATGATCCACCTGGGTTGAGGGTGACAATTTAAATTCTCTCGAAGAAGATTCATAATTTGGTCCATGGGGTTTCCTCTCTGGCCTTCCCCCTCGTTAGTATCCATAGTTTCTTCTTCATTGTAATCCTCTAAGCCGAATTCATTATATTCGACTTCCTCGTGTTCTTGGTTATTTTGGTTTACCAATTCAGCAGGGTTTGCTCTAGTTTCCCAATATGTCGGGGTGGCATCGTTATGCTATTATAAAAGATCACCAATATAACATTATTCGTGTCTCTACTCATTATGTTAAAGTCGCTTAATAACTCACTTTGTCACAAATACATTCTTCATTCCTCTTTAGTTACTCGCAACGTTGTGCCCACGCACCTGATTTGATGCGTTAACAAAAGACGACATCCTGCCGAGAATATACACGTAGCTCCTAGTGACATCCCACTCTTGGAATTCTGCGTCAGACTTATTGGTTTTCTCCTCCAGTAGTTCGGAGCTTGCTGCGTTGATTGCAGGAGCATGAAACTTTTCAGAAATTATTCTGTCGATTCTCGCTTTCCGTGTCGAACCATAATGGCTTAACGGACGAAATGATTTCGTATTATCGCATAGCATTCTCATCTTGGGACACGCTAAAATCTTCCTTATAGGACATAGATTCCTCAATGGTATAGCGAATACCCTTCTTGGTAGAATCGCTGTTCGTCATGTATTGAACCCTTATTATCGGAATAATACTTTCAACCAATTCAGGTAACGTAATAACCTTAATAGTAAAAGAATTAAGCATCTTGATTCTTGCCTAATATGTCTCCTCAAGGACACTCTATAAAGAGCTATGAGTGGCAAGACTCGGGTTTTCCAATCAACCTATGGTATTGGGGTATCGTCTTCATCCCGCTTTCTCCAGAGACTTAGCTCCACTTCTATATCAACATTATAAAAAAAATCATGTACAATTTTCTCCTTTCCTCATTATGTCGATCTTAAACGATTCCATCAATTTCCGTATAACACTTCACATAAACACTTCAACATAACTCCTGGTAGTCCATCAACAAACTCTATTGGCTCAACCAATGGACTCTCTTTCGCATATAACTCTTAGCAATCTTTTCTCTGAGTGCTACAACTCATTCTCTTCCCTTAATGTTGGCTTTTCAATCGACTGTTAATAACTCAACCAATGCCTCAACTCTTAAGGCTAAGGTCCCCTTGGGTACTACCGTCACGACTACTCCATAGTAATCCGACTACGAACTCGATGAGAGTTCTTGTTAACTTTTAGATCCTCAATCTACCCATTTTACTTTTACTGTTTCCAAGACTTATAACCTTTGGCTCTGATACCATTTCTGTAACACCCCCAAATCCAAGGTTGTGAATTCGGGTCGTTACGATCACTTATTAATTAAATAATTCTCTTTTCACAATATTACTCGACCTTTTATTCAAACTCACATACACACAGGTTATACGCTTGGAAACAGTAGCAAATAAATCATCTCCACTTATCTACCTGACGGGGCTAGCGCACAAAAAGCCTACAGAACTCACGAGCTTTCCTTACCCGTCTACGGACAGCAGTCCTGGTCTGATCCATGCTGGTAGTCTGTTGTGATATGATATATAAAAGCAAGGGTGAGCATTATAGCTCAGCAAGGTATAAATCCCCATAATTAAGTATGTAAGGATAAATAAAACCAATAATTATACTTTGTATCTCCAAAGCGTTCTGGAAGTTTATATGCTTAACAAATTTATAATATTCTCAAAATCAACTACAATAGTATATCCAATGAATACTTGTATTCATCTCTTTCTCAAAATCATTTTATACTCGTACTCATTTTATTTCAAAATCTCAAGATGTTACTCGAACCAAGATTCTCATATGGGTGTGATATATATTCGTCAACATCCCAATTTAAAACTCAGCCTTATCGGCATATTTCACAAATGGATTTGATATATAATCATCAACATCCTTATTTAAACTCAGCCTTATCGGCAGATTTCTCAAATGGATTTGATATATATTCATCAATATCCTTGTTTAAAACTCAGCCTTATCGGCTCTCTGTTGTATATTTCACAACAGTTTTTCCAAAATGGAAGAAAGGGACTATACTGGAATAAACCACGTATCGGTGATCAGCCGAATACGAAATTTTCTCTACTAGTAGAAGGAATACAAACCTAGCCGCCTTTGGGCTCATCAAGACACTACACGGTGGTTGCCCATTGTCGTGCAAGTCCGAAAGTCAATGGTCACATAGACCATATAACCGTACAATGCGCCACTCCGCGCTTGCATAATGCGCCACTCCGCGCCTGGTCACTGCCCGATACCACTCCGTGCCGGGCAGGCCACATTCCAGTCCCAAAACAATTATATCTTTTGCTCAAAATCCTTTTTCGAAGGAATAGGTCGTTAAAAGTTGACCTGTAAATAAGATGATTTATTCATCACTTTTAACTCAATTGATCTTGGGAGTTGTCGGAGTTTTGAATTTAAAATCATTTTCAAATCCCTATCTGTAGTAGGGTGACACATATATTACTCACTTGTTCTTTATTGAACGAAGAAGCAAAACTCTTATGCTTCTAGACTAAGTTCCCTAAGGTTTTGATACGTTTCAAATGATTAATCTCTTTCAAGATTTTTGAATAATTTAGAAAGTACCTTTGGGAACTATATCTATTTTTAAATAAGTTTTTAGAAGTCCGAAGATATTAAATATCTAAGGTCTCATAATAATTTAAGAGGGATTCAATGAATTGATAAAATCTTATAAATAAAACATCTTTGTATAAGGTTCAATAAATTGATAAAATCTTAAGTACAGAGTATTTCTAATTAAGGTTCAATGAATTAATAAAAAACCTTAAATACAAAATATTTCTGAATAAGGTCCAACGAATGGAGACACCTTAATCAAATAATCATAACAGGATTTGGTATCCTATAATTGCTCTTTGAATAGTTAAATCTTTATTAAATAACGTGAAATGATTTATAAACTATTCAGTATATTTTTAAATACTTTCTTTATATTTAATAATCCCTTAAGTATCGCTTTATAAAATAATCAATCAAGTAAGGGTGTCCCTTAAATGAATAAACCAATATTTCTCGAAGTTTAAGTCAAAATCTCAATCGTTCGCTTGATATATAAATTACGCGAACGTACTTTGTTTATCAAAATAGAAATCGTTCGCGTTCGGCTCTCTCCGGAATTCAATCGTTATTAAAATATTTCCAACTCCCATTAACCTATATTATATTTGAAATACGTTTCAATTTCTCATACTCGTGTAAAACGAAATTTGTTTTCGTAAACAATCGCATAATTCGTATGCATTGATATCATAGACAAGCATATATATTTGAACTGTAAATCATGACATCAATATCACAACAGTATGTATATAGCATGGATATTATGAGATAAGGTTTCGAAAACTTGCCTCGAGTAATCGAAGTGGTATGGTATCTGGTGTTTGGTTGGCGATCTATAAACAAGAACCAACGGTCTAAGTTAGTACGCGATTAACGTCTCGCTTTTATTAAGCAACTTTCGCAACTACTCAAGTATAACGAATCTCCGATCGTCACATTCTCAACACTTATATTCTCACTTTATAACATGGTCGAGTTTTGAAATCGATCGTTCGCTTTAGAAAGTCCATTTCGAGTTTTAAGCTCGAACGTGAGAAAACGCGCGTCAAAACTAGGTTTTTATGCGTTTCTCGCTTGCGCTCGCTTTACCAAAATATTTTCATAAAATCTAAAAATTAATATTTTCTCAAAATTCTTTTTGGACAGTCTTCTCTACTATCATATCCATTTTTCATAATTTTTCCAGAATCTCGAAATTATTTTAAGTCCTTCAAAATCACCATGCAAGTGGACTTAAGTGCAGTTGGCTAATCGCATAAATGTTTTACACTAAAACGACCATAACTCCTAAACCGTAAATCTCCTCATGATGATCTACACATGTATAGAAACAAAAAAACAATATCTATCTTCTCATGGCCAGTGGTTTTCAAATTTTAACAATTTTCATGGCCGAATGTCCTGCAGAAAACAGATCAAGTGCAAGAATGCCCAAACTCAATTTCTACTACTTGATCTTAACACAATCACTACCTATAACCATCATAAACACAAGTACTTCTCAAGATCCACCCACATGAACCTTATATGCTCTATATAGTACCACATACATGGATTACAACTCAACATCTCAAGTCTTTAGCAAGAACATAATCAATACAAACTCAAACAAACACAATCCTTTGGATCTTAACACTACAACAAACATAACTCTTAAATTCAACCATAAAACCTTAAAAGGTTGAAAGTTATACCTTCTTGGATACTAGGAAGGTTAGTGCTAGGATGATTGAGGCTTGGTTTTCTTAGAAAACACTTAGAAGGGCTAGATCCTTAAGAAACAAAACAAAGAAACAAGTTAAAATTTCGGAGTTACCTTTCAGCACCTCATTCAAACATTTTTATAAAATTGAAAAAAACTAATTTGAGGCTGAAATTTGGTACGAAGCTTACCCATGATATAGAAAAGCTATGGTAAAAATTTCATGATATTTGAATGAGTATATTTTGAGTTATGAATTTTTCTTTCTCCCTTGCTCAGAAAATCCGAACTGCTGGAATGAAAAATGGGAGAGCTTTAAGTGAGGGAAAAGTGGTTGTTTTCTTTTGTGGCTAAAGTTTGGGAGTGTATAATGAATATATGGGATGTATGCAGCAGATTTGACAATAATTTGGCAAAGGTATGGGTTGGTTTGATTGTGTGGTGAAGTGAGAAAAGGGAGAAGTATGGCTTGTGTACTTGTTGTCTCCCATCACTATTCAACACTATTCCACTAACTATTCTAGTTAGCTTCTACTCATCTAGTTGCACTCCTAACTACTAGTTAGGACTTGGTTATGCATGGCCAACTTGCATGGGATTTAATTTCTCATTCGTTTATTTATCGTAAATGCAATCGTCGTTCCATTCCGATAGTTTCCACGTATAACGACTTGTTTCGTAGCGATTTCTTTTATCGCTTATAATCCTATAACCAATTCCATTCCTTCTCTTGATCATAGAAATACCTTGATATATTATTTATTTCACGTAGTATTCCCGGTTCTACGCCATTCTTTACGGATACGAAAACACGTAGTATAATTGTGAATCTTCGAATTCCGTCGGCTTTTACATTCACTTATTTTCCTCGATAAACAAGAATATGATCTCGGATTCTCAAAATTCCACTATTCATTTAATGATGATCCCCATACGTATTACTTAATTAGCTCAAGTTACTATTCACAGAAGTTTTAAAATATTACAAAAATCAGGGTTCTTACACTTCCGAAGACATTATCATCTTGAGTCTCTCCTTTCTACTAAGGGCGTCAGCCACCATATTGGCTTTTCTTGGATGATAAAGAATCTCATAATCGTAATCCTTGATTAGCTCTAACCACCTCCTCTGGCACATGTTGAGCTCTTTCTGTGTAAAAATGCACTAGAGCACTTATGGCTTGTGTAAATCTCGCACTTCTCTCCATACAAGTAGTGCCTCCAATCTTTAGGGCAAAACTATTGCCACGAGCCCAAGCTCATGGGTGGGGATATCAAATTTTATATTCCCTTAATTGTCTTGACGCGTACGCAATTACCTTGATGTGCTGTATAAGAAGCACCCTAATTCCCTATGCGAAGCATCACTATAAATCACAAAATCTCCTTTTCCATCCGGCAACGCCAACATAGGGGCCGTCACCGACCTTTGCTTCAGTTCTTAAAAGCTGTTCTCGCATTTCTCTGTCCATTCGAACTTCTCAGTCTTACGAGTAAGCCGCGTTAAAGGGGCTACTATCTTTACAAACTTGAATGAACCTACGGTAGTTATCGGCCAATCCTACCTCTAATAGTCATCCTAACCAAGGTCATCCATTCCTCATCGGTCCTTTCTTCATACTTGTCAGGATCCTCCACAGAATCCTCTTCAGTAATAATCCCTTCTGGGATAACATCCTCAACCGCTAGATGCTTAATATGAACATCATTTGGTCCCTCATTAGGGTGCTCCATTGGATCCACAATCTGATCCCCAATATGTAGTAAAACATCATCATATTATTTCTCTTGAACTTCAGGGTTCGGAGTCCCACTACCATATACGATAACGAACTACGCTTCTATCACGATATTTATAAGGGTTCCCATAAGGGTTTTAACTGTCAGTACTATGTTAGGTAGTCTGACTATGAACTTGGCAAGAGTTCTTATTATCTTATTAAACTTCTTATCTTAATGTCACATCATCTCTGAGGTTTATAATGCTTAGCTCTGATACCATTTCTGTAACACCCCCAAATCCGGGGTCGGGGATCCGGGTTATCACGAGTTCCATTTCCCTTAATAACACCCAATCTTAATAAACAATCAACTAATCCGTATTGTGACCCCACAATAAACACACACACCACAAGTTATAGTCTCAGAGATGAATATCCAAAAATAACACGAGTCATTTTATTCCACAATTATATGCCATTAAACCTTAAAAGGGTTTCTGAATAAATTTACAATTTTTTGCCATTATTACAATTCATAAAGATAAATAAGTCTGGTACATCAAAAGTTGAAAGCCTAGCCTACTGGTAGTTCCTACCTCAGCTACGGCGACATCAACGCCTATAGGAAACTGCGGAACATTTCCTATCCGCTCGCGAATTGGGAGCTTGGTCCTGTTCATCTTGTCTATCTGATGTTATGTGATGAAAGAAGAAAGCAAGGGTGAGCAACAAGCCCACCGAAATAGTATGTATAATAATTTACAATATATGAGCATTCTAATAGTACTCAAGAAAGTCTTGGTTAAAAAGAAATGAACCAAATTAATATCTTAACGTGACCAAGTTGCAAAATATTCAGTATATACATATATATATACTTTTCACAATCTTTGAAATCCTCTGACATGTATAATATACACAGAGTTCCAGTTTATAACTGAATAAAATATCGTTGCAAGGTGATCTCATATATATAACCTTGTCTCAACGTTTTTCTAAAAATCTTTGACATGCATAAGATAATCATTTACTAGATATAAGTTCAAAAGATGAAGTTACAAGATACTCCAATATACTTATATTTTTTCCGAATACTACTTGAACTACCCCCGTTCAAGTTATAATTAGTTTCAAAAGTTCATCACACTGATGAGACTACAAGATAAGACTTGAATAGATTCAATCTTTGAAATATCATTTGAGAGAAATGAAGTTATGAGATACTTCATTAAGTCCCGATATATATATATATATATATATATATATATACATATTTCATACACTCCTTAGGTTCTTGTGTACTGACATCCTTGGTAAGAGGCTGAGTCTTCTTCTTCTTTCTGATGTATCCAACTACTTCTTTACTTTTTCTTTTCAACTAGCTCCTTGCAGTTTTCTTGTGTTTAGCATTTTCTTCAATTACTGGAAGCTTGTCAAGCAGATCATTAGCATCAGTAGTTGGCTCCTTGGTTCCAGTAGTGTCAACAGAGTCATGCAGATGTTGATCAATGGATTTCTTGATTTTTGATAAGGACCCTATTGGCATTTGATCATCTGAGTCAAAATTATCTTGTAAGATCAGTCTTCTTTTCCTGACTAGAAAACAGTCTTCTTTCTTCTCAGTCTCACTCAGTGAGGCTTGTTTAGCTTTCTGTCCAGATGTGACAGACTTCTTAAACAACATTTTCTTTCTTACAATTGATGTCTTTTGAGAGACAACAGAGGAGGCTAATTTAGAAGCTGGGTGTGTTTGCTGTTTGGAAGAAGAAATTCTTGGGTTAGAAACAAGATGGGTGGTTTTTTGATTCTCAGCATCAGGAACTGTGACAGAGGTACCAGCATTAGGATTTGCAAGCACTTGTGTAGGAGTAGGTCTATTTCTTAACATAAATTGCCTGACCACTCTAGGAAAGAAAGGGAGGTCCTGAAAACTTATTATTTTCATCCCTTTTAATATGCTCAGTGATAGCCTTTTCAGAAATTTGAAAAACTGGGAGTAATTCATCATCATCAAAAATAACATTAAGGCATAGGAAATTAAAAATCAGTTGTAGAAATCTAGTATACCCTATCACTCCTGAAGCATCTGCTCTCCTAGCAATTATGAACTGTAGTATAGTATTATCATAATCAAAATTACCAGAGTAAAGAAGAGAGTACCCGATTTTCAGAGAAGTGGATGGAAGAGCATCAAATTTTTTTATCTTATTCAAGAAACACCTACTGATGCAATCAAAGAGAAAGTTCCATTCTCTTTTCAGTTTGGTCCTTGCCAGTTTTCCAATGGTTGTGATTTCTCCTTGATAGCCTAAAGTCCTTAGCATATCAAATAGCTGCTCAGTAGTATGAGTATCAGGGGCACCATCAAGGACAGGAAATCTTAAGGCTTGAAGTAGAATACCATCATCAACTTCATATCCTTGGCCCTCAAATTCAAAAGGAAAGCCAGTATTTGTTGAATTTATCAAAGCTGTATTCCATACCTGCATGACAGCCCTGTATGATACATTGACAGGATTTGTGAGAGCATACCCAATTGGACATAGAAGGAGAAAATCCTGAATATCATGAAAAGATGATGGTAGCTGCTGATGTGTAAACAGAGCTAAGTAATTGTTAGTGCCAAATATATTTCCATGAATGATAGTGGTTTGACTGAAGAGTGGTGAAACTTCAAACGTTGTCATGATATTTATAGCTTGTGAGAGAGAGTATAAGTGAGATATGAACAGTGAAGCTATGTGTATGATGAATTGTGTCACATAATTTCTTCTTATTTTATAAATTTTCTATTATGGAGTATAACACATTCATATGAAGAAGGTAATTTAGTGAATTTGACTTTGAACAGGTAACAATTACTGAGTAATAGAATTTGATGGTGGAGTAAATTGCGGAAGTACAGACAAAATACATACAGATATGTCAAGACATAACTGTACAAATTTATTTATCAGATAATCCACCATTAACCAATAATTAAGTGAGATACTTAATTTCAGCAAGAAATCTACTCAGAAATTAATTAAGACTAATAATCTGAATTAGAATGTGCTGACCTATCGTCAGTATTTGAGACCTCATTTCTGTCAGGATTTGACAAACTCTGGATATGTCGATTCGAATTCAACAGTTGTTTATCAAAGCATCACAAATTATTAGCAAACCACAATTTTAATCAAAACAATCATCAAGATATACATTTTTAAGTGGATGATGTAAAGATTAATAGGCTTCAATAAGAACATTCTCATGCATAAATAGCGAAATAATCATAGACAAAATCTTGTAATCAAAAGAAATTTTATTAATATTTCAGAGGAGTGCATTTCATGAAATTTTTAGATTACATGCAAAAAGATTACAAGATAGTCCTAGTCTAAGAAGATGAACATCAACAATCTTGGTCTAAGAAATAAGGTTGTTGATGTTGATTAGTTTCTCCTACTATTGACAAATAGCACAGCAAGACGGATGATCCGTTCTTGCTGAAGAAGAGCCTCTCGCCGTGCTTCTTCCAAGCGATCAAGATGGAGATGATAGTCCATCTCAAAGAACAGGAGATTTATCTGAATCTCTTATGGAACCAAGTTCCATGTAACACCCCCAAATCCGGGGTCGGGGATCCGGGTTGTCACGAGTTCCATTTCCCTTAATAACACCCAATCTTAATAAACAATCAACTACTCCGTACTGTGACCCCACAATAAACACACACACCACAAGTTATAGTCTCAGAGATGAATATCCAAATATAACACGAGTCATTTTATTCCACAATTATATTCCATTAAACCTTAAAAGGGTTTCTGAATAAATTTACATTTCTTTGCCATTATTACAATTCATAAAGATACATAAGTCTGGTACATCAAAAGTTGAAAGCTTAGCCTATTGGTAGTTCCTACCTCAGCTACGGCGACATCAACGCCTATAGGAAACTGCGGAACGTTTCCTATCCGCTCGCGAATTGGGAGCTTGGTCCTGTTCATCTTGTCTATCTGATATTGTGTGATGAAAGAAGAAAGCAAGGGTGAGCAACAAGCCCACCGAAATAGTATGTATAATAATTTACAATATATGAGCATTCTCATAGTACTCAAGAAAGTCTTGGTTAAGAAGAAATGAACCAAGTTAATATCTTAACGCGACCAAGTCGCAAAATATTCAGTATATACATACATATATACTTTTCACAATCTTTGAAATCCTCTGACATGTATAATATACACAGAGTTCCAGTTTATAACTGTATAAAAATATCGTTGCAAGGTGATCTCATATATCTAACCTTGTCTCAACATTTTTCTGAAAATCTTTGACATGCATAAGATAATCATTTACTAGATATAAGTTCAAAAGATGAAGTTACAAGATACTCCAATATACTTATATCTTTTCCGAATACTACTTGAACTACCCCCATTCAAGTTATAATTAGTTTCAAAAGTTCATTACACTGATGAGACTACAAGATAAGACTTGAATAGATTCAATCTTTGAAATATCATTTGAAAGAAATGAAGTTACGAGATACTTCATTAAGTCCCGATATATATATACATATATATACACATTTCATACACTCCTTGAAAACCTCTGTTATGAAAATTATAATAGAGTTGCAATATCCAATGAATTTTGGAAAGAAGAAAACCTTGGCATAAACTTGATATCTTGCTGATCAGGCAAAGATACCAATAAGTAACCTTTTCTACTAGTAGATGGACGAATTCCCCACTGGTCATCACCCTGGCCGCATTAGGACCAATGCTGGACTGCCACTCAGCCACTTACACATTGATGGACTCCCACTGAGCCACTTACACTTTTATGGACGCCCACTGAGCCCATGTTGCTTATGCCGACTCAAATAGATGGACTTACTTCCCGAACGTTGGGCAAGTAATCAAAATGTTTTCTCAAAACAACAACCTTGTTGCGAATATAAAATACACCACAGAGCCGGATCCCTCAGGTTTTGAGCGAGTATTTAAATCCCCTTTGAAAGGAAGATCTTAAATATAAAAATGAGTTTTGGGATCCGCTCTAACTTTTAAAATCATTTTGAAGACTCGAAAATATTTTTAAGAATGTTTGGAGTAATGCTGATTTAATAAAATAAATCAGTCCCGATATGTTGGAGAATATCTGAATATTATTATTTAAATAATATTCCCATAAGGATAATCTTTATAAAAATAATTGAAGTAGAAGTTTTACAACTCATACTTGAAATGAATAATAAATAACCAAAGATGTACTTATACGAAAGCACGATCTTTATTTGAATAATCGAAAATAAGTTTGATTATCGAAATATTATTCTTTAATAAAATAGAGAATATTATTTAATAAAATAAGCGGAGTCATAAGTCCTCGAATGAATATTCAAAATAATATTCATTAAATAAAGTAAGCGGAGTCATAAGTGCTCGAATGAATATTCAAAATAATATTCATTAAATAAAATAAAGTTATCGAATAAACCTTATTCGATTAATAGTTTTGAAAACTATATCAATATATATATATATATATATAAATATATATATTATACTCGGGAACATCGACTCCCGGTTTATAAAATGTTCACCTTTGGGTCCCCTATACTAAGGGTATACGCAACTACTGCTTATCTCTAGCATAGGTATTATGCAACTTATATGTATTTAAATCAACAATTAGATATCAAGATTACGAAACAGACATGTATATATACCATATCAGCATGCTCCAATATATCACAAAATTTGCTAATAACAATCATGCACTTATCACAAGATAATGCATATACATATATTTACATCACAATAACAGTATAACGGGTAGAAAACTTGCCTGAGCGACTGGGGGTGGTAAAAGGCCTGGGACGAGTCTGGTAACCTATAAACAACATATAAGCTGGAATTAAACCAAAGTCGCTTAAGAATCTAGACTTTAATCAATTAGACTCTAACGCTCACTTTTGTGGTTAACGATTCACTTAAGTCGCTCGAGTACCCTCGGCTCCACCATTTTTAATAAATTGATCATTAAGAATTTTAAGGCGATTCTTTCGCGAATACCCTACCAACTGCCTAATCCACTTTACATAAATGTTTCATACTCCAATTAGTCATTTAAGAGCCTTAACCAAGGTTTCAAAGTAAGGCGAGGGGTAATGGTTCGTTCGCGAAACGTCGTTACTTAAAATGGTCGTTTCTCCTAAATCGTACATCGGATTCAAGCGAACCACATATCAAAACGAAACTCGTAACATGAACTATCTAAAAATGGCAAAGGATATAATCTTTCAGTGAGTTAACGGGTCCTAAAGTTAAGAACATAATAGTTAAGGAAAATCGGGCATTATGATGTTATGTTTACGCGATTTCCAATTTAATTAACACTCTAAATTATCATCAATTCACTCACAACCACCAATACAACAATATTCAACCATCATAATACAAACTCAGTCCCTAACTCCAAGTTTTACCAATTTATCCAACCAATCAAATACCCAATATTCAAAACCAATACAAATCCACCAAAACTACTTATAATCAAAGATCAAGCCTTAATACTAACAATGCTTCAATAAAACTTAATGGAATTATAAAATCAAAGCTAGGGTTTGAAGTTGATACCTTCCTTGGTAGGTGTTAAGTTGCTAGGAAGCCTTAGGGAGCCTTAATCTAACCTCCTACAAGCTTGATCTTTCCAAAGAAATCAAGAACACAAAGTTAGGTTTTGAAGTTTCTAAAAGTCCTATTTAAAGAACTGTAAAAATGAGGGTCTTACCATGCTTATTTGGACGAGACTTGTGAACAAGAGTTGTAGGCCATCTCAATACCTTTCCAAAGAGATATAGAACACAACATTTGAGTAAGTATTGAAGGAGATATGGTAGTTTGAAGTTGCTGCTCTGGTTTTGACCGAGAGCTTTTGTTCTTGGAAAGCAAAAGTCAATTTCTAATTTGTGTTTTGTGATTTGTTTTGCCTTGGCTTGGTTGCTACCTTTTGTTTGTTAATTAAATTGTTACCATGGTAAAAATTGTGTGGCTCACAATCAACCAACCAATCCTTCCCACTTTGTCATGCTCATGTCATCTGCTTATGTCATCTTGTTACACTTGTCTTCCTCTTGTTGGTGTGATGACATCATCGTCCATTAACCTCTTTGATTAACCCCTAATTATTTGGCTAATGACCGCTGCTCTGTTATACGGTTCGCTTAACTTTCGTTCTCGTTTATCGTTTGAGGGATCATACCCGGGATCTTATTACTTGGGTTCCCCTAAACCTTTCTCAATATTTTATATTCCTTTTATGATCCTGTCTTATAATCCTTGAATTAATCCTTTTAATCATGTTACCTTATACTCAATTCTTTCGGTATCTGGTGGATTTTCGGGAAAAATCAAAGTGTTCGAATTTGGATTCTGACGATCTTTACATACACTTATTTACTTTATGGAATACTAATACGATCTTAGAATTTCCATAACAGTACTCCTATATAGCGTGGTCTGATAATTTTCCTTAATCAGCAGCATCAGCAAAAGTTACTATTCATCCGTGTTTCAAAAATTCCAAAAATTGGGGTTATTACATTCCACACATCATCGGGAATGACATTGATGTGCCATTCCTGCTCCCAGTCATCACAACTGAACTCGATGTTGAAGTTCTCATAGTTCATGAACATGTTTACAAGAAACATTTTTCTGATAGGAGAAAATAGTGAGAAATAGGAGAGAAATAATCATTTTGTGTGAAAATAGGAGATGATATGACTGAGCTGAAATGACGGTTAAATAGCCAAAGGAATATCAAGGGACTAGGAGACTAACCAATTATTAAGTGAAGAGTTAACTTAATGAATTAACCAAAATATGTCTTGTTAAGGCGTGTCTCCCCAGACTGATTTGTAATGATGACAGTGATATTTTTATTCATACATGAACAATTAGCAAATAAATTCACTTAATTTATTATGCATAGAATATAATACATAAAATATTTCTGGCTTAATATCTAAAAACATCATTTAGGACATATCAGGATTTGATCAATATACATCAGGAGTTGATCAAATATAAATTTAAAGAAATTTATTTGTCTCAACTAACCATACCAAGTTCATTTACAAGCTTTGTAAATATTGCTTCAGGTAATGGCTTTGTGAAGATATCAGCCAGCTGCTGATCAGTAGGAACAAAATGAAGCTCTATGGTTCTTTCCATGACATGCTCTCTTATGAAGTGATATCTAATACTGATGTGTTTTGTAAGAGAGTGTTGCACCGGATTTCCTGTCATAGCAATAGCACTTTGATTATCATAATAAATAGGAATTTTTGAAAATGATAATCCATAGTCCATGAGCTAATTTCTCATCCATAAAAACTGAGCACAGCAACTGCCAACTACAATATATTCAACCTCAGCAGTTGAAGTAGAAATAGATTTCTGCTTCTTGCTGAACCATGAGACTAATATGCCTCCCAAAAACTGACAGCTTCCTGATGTACTCTTCCTGTCTATTTTGTATCCAGCAAAATCAGCATCTGAATAACTACATAATGCAAAATCAGCTTCCCTTGCATACCAAAGTCCAAGTGAAACAATACCTTTGAGGTATCTGAAAATTCTCTTTACTGCAATTAGATGTGGCTCCCTTGGATTTGCCTGAAATCTTACACACAAACAAATGACAAACATAATGTCCGGCCTACTAGCAGTTAGGTATAAAAGAGAACCAATCATACCTCTGTAGCTTGTGACATCAACTGTTGTACCTTCATGAGGATCAAGTTTTGTAGCAGTTGCCATAGGATTACTTGCAGTTGCACTTTCTTGCATATTAAACCTCTTCAGTAGATTTCTCATGTACTTGGACTGATTAATATGGATGCCATTATCGGTATGTTTAATTTGCAAGCCTAGGAAATAGCTCATCTCTTCCATCATACTCATTTGATATCTTGGTTGCATCAACTTTGAAAACTTATCACACAGTGTTTGATTAGTTGATCCAAAAATGATATCATCCACATAAATTTGAACTAAAAGCAAATCTTTACCTTTATTCAGATAAAATAACGTTTTATCTATTGTACCTCTTTTGAATCCACTTTCAAGTAGAAACTGAGCAAAGGTTTCATACCATGCTCTAGGTGCTTGTTTCAGTCCATAGAGTGCTTTATGAAGTCTGTAAACATAGTCAGGGTGTTTAGGATCCACAAATACTGGTGGTTGTTCAACATAGACTTTCTCTTCAAGTTCTCCATTGAGAAATGCACTCTTGACATCCATCTGAAAGACTTTGAACTTCTTGTGAGCAGCATATGCCAAGAAATTCTGATTGCCTCCAGCCTAGCAACAGGAGCAAATGTCTCATCATAGTCAATACCTTCATGTTGGGAATAACCTTTAGCCACCAATCTTGCCTTGTTTCTGGTGATTGTTCCATCAGAATCAGTCTTATTTCTAAAGACCCACTTTGTACCTACAATTGACCTGTTCTTAGGTCTAGGCACCAGCTTCCATACTTCATTTCTTTCAAAATCATTTAATTCTTTTTGCATAGCCATGACCTAATATGCATCCTTAAGTGCATCTTCTACTTTCTTTGGCTCTTCTTTTGAAAGTTAGTCCCTAACAATGCAACAAGAATTACAGAAGGGGGGTTGAATGGAATTCTTGAAACTTTTTCATGGTTTAAAAATTGTTCTGACTTAAATATATATATATATATATATAAGTGTGAATTGATTTCCAGAGTGCAGAATGATAACTTGAAATGAATCGAAACACAAGTAATTAAAAACACAAGTCTTTAAAAACTTTCTGGTGGATTTGAATGTATCCACCAGAGATATATAATATATCAAGAGAACTCTGTGTTGCAATTAGCTCACAACTGCTTACAAATTTTAACAACTAAGATTGTAGAGAAATGTAAAGAATACATCTTACAAATGTTTCTCTCTTGGTTGCTTAGTTAGTTGTTCTGTTTGCTACTTCTTGGTTTATACATTACCAAGATTACAAAGTAAAAAGACAGGATAATAAAACAAAAAACTATCAAGTCTAATACTATGCTACTTCATTGCTCTTTTCCAGCATCTTTGAATATCTTCATAATAGCATGGAAATGGTAATGCTTCTTTGTTCTCTAAAACCCAGTTGAATAGGCTTCCACATTCCATTTACATACACTCGACGCATGTGACTGTATTGTCACTGTCAACAGATGTTTGAATTCTTTATCCGTCGGGTTCATGATCATCCGTTGAGTTCATGATCATCCGTTGGGTTGTCTTGTTGATCATCTGTCGAATGACATTGTTATTTATCCGTCGGGTAGCAATCTGGCACCTGACTTCATTTCATTTATGCAGAATTACAAGACATCATTTATGTACAATTAATCAACCTATTCTGCATATCTAGTTAAAGTCAACATGACTTGAGTACTACTTACAGAATCTAAACAATGTGTATGCAGAAATGTGCTACAAACTTATTGTTACATAAGCTACTCAATCGATGTGTGATGAATCATCATCCGTCGGGACTATATTGAGTCATCCATCGGGACTATAATCCTTATCCGTCGAGTGTTACAATTTTCACTAAGTAAAATCTACCAAGGTGTTTTGTTAATGAAATCATCAAGTACACAACATATTCACAACAATCTCCCCCAATTTATGTCTACTGGAATTGTAGCCATAAATTAAGAGAAACTTGATGATAACAAAATACCCTTAAAATACAACTTTGAAAGTAAGTAGATAAAACTGTAAAGTGCTTCAATTAACAAAATGTACAAAGTTTTCCTCACAGTCATTTTCAAGGTGCTCCTCTAGCTTGAGCAGATTAATTTATTTCCTTGAAGATCTGGATCTCTTTTCAAGCTTCTATCTGATTTTGGAGCTGTCTGTGGAATTCCAGTTCATCAGATTTTGAGAGATTTAGCTTTTCTTGCATTTCTAAAAGAGTCTCATTGCTAGAGATGCTCAATTGGTCTTCTAATCTGAAAAATCTTCTCACTCCTTTGTCATCCATGAACTCCATAAGCCAGTAGGGCCTTAGATACACTCTTCTCCCTGTGTAAGGAATAATTAGAGTCTTTGGGAGTGCATCTTTAGCTCTAATACTCCTCAGTTCTTCAATCTTCTTTAGAACTAGTCTTCTTGCAGTTACATTGAACCCAAAGTTCTTCTTGAAAGATGAATAAACCTTTATCAGTACATCTTGGTGATAGGGATAAATAAATTATGATTGTATAATTAAATACTGCATTAATTGTATAAGCTGTGGGCTGCTAGGCCCAATAAAAAGATATATGAAACTCAGACCAGAAAGGTTAAGCCTGATGGACCAGATCAGGCCTGATGGAATAAAAAAGGCCCAAAAGCCCTAATTATTAATTAATTTTTTAATTAATTAATAAGGGAAAAATCAGCTATTGAGAAGAGTCCCGGTAAGGATATAAATCCTTATAGATTAGCCTCAAGGGGACCTAAAAGGATAAGGAATCAGCTTCCTACTTCCTAGGACTCCTAAGTCTATCCTAATTCAGAGGCTTGTCCACCAAGTCTCCTATACCAAGTCCAATTCAAGGACTCCCACATCTATATAAGGGGCCTCACCCCACAAATCAGAACTACGTTTTTTGGCTTGATTCTCTAATTCACAGAGATACGTAGGCATCTCGTAAAGGCAGATTGAGTCACGAAACACGAGAGCAGCCATTAAAGGCCTTGAGCTCCCGAATCTTAGTATTAAACACAGCAAGTAATAACCTTGATTTCTTATCCATAACATTTGGCGCCGTCTGTGGGAAAGCAATAACAACCATGGCGAGAACACGGAGAACAATTGGAGCTCTAGAGAAAGGAACACCATCAGAGACAACCCAGGTGATTTCATCAACCGTAGAGGTTCCTCCCCATTCAACTTATGCATCTACTCAGGGGGAAGCCCAGACAGGGGCAACTCAACCTCAGCCATAAGGGACAACTCCCCCGACTATTCAAGGTACGAATCCTCAAGTTCAGCAAGTACATATACCTGTGAATTCTCGACCCGTCGGGTATGAATATTCAACTGTTGTTACTACTAACCCCCCTTATGGGATGCCCCTTCACCCTGAGGTTGGAGGAAGCGGATATGCTGGGCGAAGCGAAGCACGAGGGCGGTCGCCCCCCTATATACGAGGTTTGGATCCTATCCCTGAGGATCGGGAATTTTCTGGTCCATACACTGAGAGAGACTCCGAATCTTCGGATGATGAAGTGGCCCCGAGAAGGAGGCGCCCTGGAAAAGAGCCAATAGCCGATGGAAGGCAACGCCCCCAAAGCACCCCAGGGGCGAATCCCCAAGAAGTGCAGGAAAAGATCAGGGCTCATGAGGCTGAAATCCAAAGGCTGAGGCGTGATTTGGAGGCTCACCAAGCCACCAGACCCCACATACCTCCTAGGGGGAGAAATCCTCCTCCTATCATAGACCTGGATGGTCCGGTAAGAAGAAGGGCTGCTGTCCCAAGAACTGATCCGAGCAATCTCCTTCCCCTTGGAGATCCTGATGGTCCAACTCCACCCTTCACAGAAGAGATAATGAATGCCCATGTCTCAAGGAAATTCAAGATGCCCACTATCAAAGCCTATGATGGCACGGGAGACCCCGCTAATCATGTTAGGACATTCTCTAATGCACTGCTGCTGCAACCCGTGAATGATGCTATAAAATGTCGGGCCTTCCCTCAAACCCTGTCGGGTATGGCTCAAAGATGGTACAGTCGCCTACCCCCAAATTCTATTGGATCATTCAGAGAACTAAGTCAGGCTTTTATTAAGCAATTCATCAGTGGAAGAGTCCATGAGAAAAGTTCAGCATCTCTTATGAGTCTTGTGCAAGGAGCTAAGGAATCCTTAAGAGATTACCTGAATCGTTTTACAAAGGAGGCTTTAAAAGTCCCAGATCTTGATGATAAGGTAGCCATGATAGCATTGCAACAAGGAACTAGGGATGAGTTTTTTAAGATGTCTTTGGCCAAACGACCCCCTGAGAGCATGTTGCAGCTCCAAGAGAGGGCAGGGAAGTATATCAAGGTTGAAGAAAGTATGAGGAAGACCGTAGTAAGTAATGAGCCCACTGGAGGCAAGAAACGAAAAACTGATTTGGAGTATATCGCTAAGGACAAATATCCTAGAACCGAACAAAACCCTGATTCAACCCCCAAGAAGGGAGGACCTGGGCAAAAGTTCACTGAATACGCTAAGCTGAATGCTCCCAGAAGTCAGATTTTGATGGAGATTGAGAAAGACAGAGATATTCGATGGCCTAAGCCCTTGAAGGCTGATCCCGCCAAGCTAGATAGGGGCAAGTATTGCAGGTTTCACAAAGATGTTGGCCATGACACCGATGAGTGTAGGCAATTGAAAGATGAAATTGAGTTTTTGATTCGAAAAGGAAGATTGAATAAGTATACTGGAGATGGAGGGGATAGAAATAATAATGGAAGGAAGAACTTTGAAGATCGTAGGAGGGACCAAGATGATCAGGGGCGGAATCCCCAACCTAGAGGACCAGTTATAAACACCATTTATGGAGGGCCGAGACCTCAAGGGCCTGTGATAAACACGATCTTTGGAGGTCCAACTGCTGCTGGATTGTCCAAAAATTCCAGAAAGGCATATACTAGAGAGGTTATGCATATTGTTGGAGAAGCCCCGAAGAGGGCCAGGACAGAAGTAACATTGGCTTTTGATGATTCCGACCTAGAGGGTGTGAAGTTTCCCCATGACGACCCGCTGGTCATAACACCAATAATAGGAAATAGCCCGGTTAAGAGGGTCCTTGTGGATAATGGTGCTTCTGTGGATATCTTGCTCCACGACACCTTTCTAAGGATGGGGTATAACGACTCCCAGTTAACACCAACCGACATGCCGATATATGGATTTACTGGAGTAGAATGTCCTGTGGAAGGGATAATCAAGTTGCCAACCACCATAGGTACGGAGCCAAGGCAAGCAACGCAGATGCTGGATTTCGTAGTGGTAAAGGCTAGTTCAACTTATAATGCTATCATGGGGAGAACAGGGATACATGCCTTCAAGGCAGTCCCCTCTTCCTACCATTCAGTCATGAAGTTTCCCACTCGAAACGGGATTGGAGAAGAGAGAGGAGATCAAAAAATGGCTAGAAGCTGTTATGTGGCCTCTTTGAGGGCAGACGGAGTCGGGGGGCAGGTTCTTCCTATTGAAGATATGGATGTTCGAGAAAATGATGAGAATAGAGGAAGGCCAGCAGAAGAATTGGTTTCGGTTCCTTTAGATCCCAAGAATCCTGAGAGGATGACTTTCATTGGAGCCACATTAGAGGAGCCCCTTAGAGGGAAGTTAGTGAAATTTTTGCAAGAAAATAGTGATGTGTTTGCATGGTCAGCAGCTGATATGCCAGGCATAGACCCGGAGTTAATTACTCACAAGCTAAACGTGGATCCAAGTCGGAAGACAGTGAAACAAAAGAAAAGAAATTTTGCCCCGGAAAGACAAGAGGCTATAAAGCAGGAAGTGGAAAAGCTCTTAGAGGCTGGTTTCATTGAGGAGATTCAATTTCCGGAGTGGTTAGCAAACCCTGTAATGGTGAAGAAGGCTAATGGAAAGTGGAGGATGTGTATAGACTTCACCGATCTGAATGATGCATGCCCCAAAGACTGTTTTCCGCTGCCTAGAATTGATACTTTGATTGATGCCACCGCTGGACATGAGATGCTGAGTTTCATGGATGGGTTTAGCGGATACAACCAGATCAAAATGCATAAGGATGACATTCCAAAGGTATCATTTATCACTGACTTTGGTGTTTATTGTTATCTTATTATGGCGTTTGGTCTCAAGAATGCAGGAGCCACCTATCAAAGGTTGGTGAATAAAATTTTTAAGGATCTTATTGGGAAGACTATGGAAGTCTATGTTGATGACATGCTAGTCAAGAGTCTAGTAAAGACTGATCATATAACCCATTTGAGGGAAGCTTTTGAGGTCCTGAGGTACCACAAGATGATGTTGAATCCCACGAAGTGTGCTTTCGGAGTAGGATCTGGAAAATTCTTGGGATTGATGGTCTCAAAGAGGGGAATTGAGGCTAACCCCGATAAAATAAAGGCAATCCTGGACATGGAACCCCCAAAAACTGTCAAGGATGTTCAGAAACTCACAGGAAGGGTTGCTGCGCTAGGACGATTCATCTCCAAGTTAGGAGACAAGT
Organism: Apium graveolens; assembly: GCF_009905375.1. Classification (NCBI taxonomy): domain Eukaryota; kingdom Viridiplantae; phylum Streptophyta; class Magnoliopsida; order Apiales; family Apiaceae; genus Apium; species Apium graveolens. The sequence goes on from NC_133653.1 coordinate 94,278,792, forward strand.
GCTTGTCATTCTTCAAGTCATTAAAGAACATTAAAGACTTTGTATGGAGTGAGGAAAATCAGAAGGCATTTGAAGAGTTAAAGAAGTATATGGGCCAGGCCCCGTTGTTGGCCAAGCCAGTTCTGAGTGAAGTTTTATTCTTGTACTTGGCTGTTTCAGAAAGCGCCTTGAGCGCGGTGTTGGTTAAGGAGGAACTGAAAGTCCAGAAACCCGTATACTATGTCAGCAAAATTTTGCATGGTGCTGAGTTGAATTATTCAGCCATTGAGAAATTCGCTTTAGCCTTGGTAATGGCTTTAAGAAAGCTGCGTCCTTATTTTCAAGCTCACCAAATTGAAGTGCTAACAAATCAGCCACTGAGAAATATCATTCACAGTCCCAAGGCAAGTGGGAGACTGATTAAGTGGGCAATAGAGTTGGGAGAGTTCGATCTCAAGTATAAGCCACGTACGGCCATAAAAGCCCAGGCACTAGCTGACTTCGTGGTGGAATGTACCATACCCAACCAAGAAGTCGGGGGGCAGGAAGATATCATACCTCAAGACAAGGGAGTCGACAATGGGGACAAGGAGAAAGAATATTGGGTTCTCTATTTTGATGGAGCATCAAAAACAAATTCCAGTGGAGCAGGGTTGGTTTTGCAAAGCCCTGATGGATTCTTAATTGAGTATGCCATGAAGCTAGACTTCCCAACCATAAACAATGAGGCAGAGTATGAAGCCCTGATTGCTGGCCTTGGTCTAGCTGGGACACTTAGAGTCAAAAACTTAAAGGTCCGTGGAGACTCGAAGCTGATCATATCTTAGGTAAAGGGAGAATTTGAGGCAAGAGATGATACGATGGCTAAGTATGTTCGCCTAGTAAGGGCTGTGATGACCCAATTTAATGAATGCCATGTTGAACACATTCCAAGGGAAGAAAATGCTAAAGCAGATGCGCTATCAAAGTTTGCTTCATCTGAGATTGAAGAAAGTTCAGGGAGTGTGTACTTCCGTGTTTTGAAGACACGAAGCATAGATGTTAAGCTTGTGGCTCCCGTAGGCTTGGGGACGTCATGGATTGATCCCATCAAGGCTCACATTCAGACCAGTTGGTTGCCAAATGATGCAACTGAAGCACGGAAGTTAACTGTTCGGGCACTAAGGTACTCTTTGATAGATGGGATTCTTTACAAAAGATCTTTCGTGGTTCCCTACTTGAGGTGTCTCAGGCCCGATGAGGCACGCTAGGCTCTTGAAGAAGTGTATGAAGGTATTTGTGGACAACACTTGGGGGGCAGGGCCTTGGCTCATAAGATAACCCGTTTAGGCTTCTATTGGCCAGAAATGATGGCTGATGCCAAAGAATATGTAAAGAAGTGTGATCACTGTCAGAAACATGCACCAGTGGCCAGACAACCCCCCGAGATGCTGACCTCTATCAACTCACCTATTCCCTTTGCTATGTGGGGGATGGATATTCTAGGGCCTTTTCCTATGGCCACAGCACAAAGGAAGTTTCTGATTGTAGCCATTGATTATTTCACTAAGTGGATTGAAGCCAAGCCCTTGGCCAAAATCACAACTAAACAGGTTGCACAATTCCTGTGGGAAAACATTATGTGCCGATATGGAATTCCCCGTATCCTCGTCACTGACAATGGAACACAATTCAACAACGAGGAATTCAAGAAGTATTGCGAAGAAAATGAAATTGAGTTACGGTTCACCTCTGTGGCTCACCCGCAAGCCAATGGGCAAGCGGAGGTAGCAAATCAGATAATCCTGGATGGACTAAAGAAGAGAATCGAAAAGTCAAGAAATAATTGGGTGGATGAGATACTTCCCATATTATGGGCCTATAGGACTACCTGTAGAGTCACGACAAATGCAACTCCTTTCATGTTGGCATATGGGGCAGAAGCAGTAGTTCCCGTGGAGATATCACATTCCTCTCCAAGGATTCAGGCTTTTGATGAAAAAGAAAATGAGGAAGGGCAGAAGTTAGCCCTGGATTTAATCGATGAAGTGCGAGATAAAGCACACGCAAAGATAGTAGAATATCAGAAAAAGGCTTCATTCTACTACAACCTAAGGGTTAAAGAGAGGTTTTTCAAACAAGGTGACCTAGTCTTGAGAAAAATAGAGGCTTCTGGTGTCGGACAGAAAGGAAAGCTTGCCCCAAATTGGGAAGGGCCGTATAGAGTCAAGAGCGTTCAGGGTAGAGGAACCTACAAGCTGGAGACTATGGATGGTTTTGAAGTCCCGAGAACCTGGCACGCACAAAACCTGAAGGTTTACTACGTGTAAGATGGTCGAAGTACGATTCTCACTTGTCATTATGACAAGTAGGTTTAAAAGCACCTTGAAGCTTTGTTTGCATAGTATTTTTCTTTTTTAGCTATTATAGATCAGGGTCGGACCCATATTATGTAAGGTTTTGGAAAACCAGACTTGAAATTGAAGAGTTCGAAATTATTTCAACCTATGGATGTTTGAGTTGTGATAATACTTGTGTGGCCCATTAAGCCAAGTTTGAATATTAAAGTATCGGAAAAATGAAGGAGAGAATGCAAATAAGGAAAGTAGCATAGCCCCGCAGGGTAATAAGTTTTAATACAAACAAAAGTCCAGACATAAATTAAGGATAAAATTACAAAATAGAAAAACTACTCCTCCATGCGGGAGCCTTCATTCTCTTTCTCCTTATCAGCGCCTTCAGCGTCCTTCGCAGGAGAAGCGGGAGGAGAAGCAGTGTTAGGATCCAAGATGCGATCATCTGGCTGAGGAGAGTCGAAGAGGGCGTCTATGCTGTCCTCTGACTCAGCCTGCTCAGGACTTATAAAGTCCTTAGGGTCGACTAAGCCCGGGTACTTCTCAGAAACAGCCTTCACGGCCGCATCCCATCCCTGAGTGAACTGTAGGGAGTAAAGACCCTCATCATGAATCTCCATGAGATTCTTAAACTTGTCAGAATCCATGTAGTCATCAATGAGCTTATCCTTATCGCTCATAAGTTTCACCATCTCGGAATGAGCCTTAGCCAGCTCCTCTTTCTTCGTGTCTAGCTTCTTCTCTAGGACCTTGGCTCTCTCCTCCCACTTCTTCATCTCCTTTTCAAAAACATCAGAGTTACCCTTCCAAGATCTAGCCTGATGTAGGGCCGCCTGGAAATAGGTATTACTCTGCAAAGAAATATGTATGAGTTGGCGCAAATTTATTGGGATACAAGAAAAGTTGAAATTCACAAAAGGAAGAGAAGAAAAAAGAAAATTACCGCAGCTTGGGCTTGAGAGCCCAGAAGCTCAATAGTCTCGACATCACTCCCCGTAACAATGTCAGTGAAATCATGGGGAGTGATGGAATGGTACGACCAATCCTTGGCATGTTTGGTGGATCCAACCACCGTATCGCTCCTCCTGAAGCCCCAGTTAGGCCTGAAGGAATGTGCCTTAAGTGGAGGATCCACATCGTCCCCCAGCTCGACCACCGGGACGTGGGGCTTAAGGAAAGTAGGACCGTCAGGTTTGCTCCTGGGATCCCTGTTTAACTTGGCCCTCTTCTGGCGGCCAGATTCCCCCTCCTTGGGCCTATTGACGTTATTAATAGCCTCACAAGCTGAAAGGAAAAGCAGAAGGAATGTTAAAATCCAGAAAAAAGAAAAAGTACGGTTAAAGAGAAGGAAAAATAATTTCGCAGGTATAAGTTTACCCTTATCACTGGCCTGGGAGAGACCAACTTTCTTCAAGGAAAACTCCTCTAAAAGGGTCCAGGTGTCTGTTTTCCCATCGTCTGAAATTAAGGCTTGGTAGGCCACCTCCTCCTCATCAGTTAATCTGATGCTACCAGGACTACCATCTGATACTTTGCAAAATGGCCTACGGAAGAGTGTGGCCCAATCACCCCCAGCCCAGGTCAGCCTAACAAACTCATCCCTCCATTTAGGGTTGTTCTCGACTATAGAGTTACTATCAAAGATATGGGGAATTTTGGGCCGTTGGCGAATTAAAACCCAGCCCGGCTGACTCATGGAACTATTATAGAATTGGAAAACTTTCCTAAAGACTGCTACGGAAAGAGGAAAGCTATTCCTGAGATAAAGGACCATAAAACAGATAATGTTCCTCCAGGCGTTAGGAGGGAGTTGACAAGGGTTGATTCGTACATCGGCTAGTAAACGAGGAATAAATTCGTGAAATGGGAACCTAAGACCTGCGGTCAGGGCTCCTCGATAAATGAACAGGGTATCCCCCTCCCAATTACAAGTCCTATCCCCAGGGGCGGCTGGAGTGATCCTAAGGTGGGGTGGAAGTCTGTACAGGGTATTCATAGACTCTATCCTACCATCTAACTCATGAAAAGTGTTACCATGATTATACGAATCTAACTCAGACAGAGAAGGATATTCATCACCTCTCGAGTTAATCATATCAATGAGGGAAGTATATGGAGATTGAATTTGGATGTTTGTACCTCTCTTAGAGACATTCATCTTCTGCAAACGAGCTAGGTCACGGTCCGCCATTAATATGCTTCGGTTGAAGGCTTGAAACCCAGAAATACTTGAGAATGGAGGAGCTGCGGTGGCTTTGGTCGCCGGAAATCGCCTTCAAAAGGGAGAACTTTAGAGAAAAATGTGGGATGAAATGAGAAGTGGGAAGTGAAGTGAGGATTCTCATTCCACACTACACTTATATAGGCGAAAAGCTCGGAATACGAGGCGTTTTTAGGCCCATTTAGCCAGGCCCAACCTAAAGGCCCATCTACAAGAAGTATCAGGAACAATCTAGAAGCTCCTGTGGAATTTAAAAAGTCAAAAATCGACCAGAACCTTAATATGGTTCGATCAGAGTCCTGATCGACAGAGAAGAGAGTCCTGATCGATATCTTATTCGAACAGGAGGGAAGAAATCTCCTAAGATCGATCAGAGTCCTGATCGACAGAGAAGAGAGTCCTGATTGATATGCTATTCGAACAGGAGGGAAGAAATCCCCTAAGATCGATCAGAGTCCTGATCGACACAGAAGAGAGTCTTGATCGATATCTTATTCGAACAGGAGGGAAGAAATCCCCTAAGATCGATCAGAGTCCTGATCGACGGAGAACAGAGTCCTGATCGATATTCCATTCGATCAGAATGGTCGAGAGCCATTTAATTCGTTCAGAGTCCTGATCGAAATCGATCAGGAATCCTGGTCGATTAAGCCCGTGTAGCAATCGACTAGGGTGTCACTTTGAAGGCCAATTCGGTCAGAATCCTGATCGAAATCGATCAGGAATCCTGTCGACCAGAGTGTAAGATCCTGAGCTAATTCGATCAGGATCCTGATCGATTTTGGCTGCATCCTGATCGATTTTGTCTGCATCCTGATCGATTTCGAATGCATCCTGATCGATTTCGAATGCATTCTGATCGATTTTAAGCCAGAAAATTAAGGATAAGTCCCGGGAAATTAGGGAAAAATCCAGAAAATTAAGGATAAGTCCCGGGAAATTAGGGAAAAATCCAGAAAATTAAGGATAAGTCCCGGGAAATTAGGGAAAAATCCAGAAAATTAAGGATAAGTCCCGGGAAATTAGGGAAAAATCCAGAAAATTAAGGATAAGTCCCGGGAAATTAGGGAAAAATCCAGAAAATTAAGGATAAGTCCCGGGAAATTAGGGAAAATCCAGAAAATTAAGGATAAGTCCCGGGAAATTAGGGAAAAATCCAGAAAATTAAGGATAAGACCCGGGAAATAAGGAAAAAATCCAGAAAATAAGGAAAAAATCCCGGAAATAAGGGAAAAATTCCTGGAAATTAAGATAATTCCTGAATAAAAGGAAAAATTCATTGTAAATGTGTAGGTCGCTCCACACTTTACGGAAAAACGAAACCCTGTAAGGGAACAAATAGACTTAACTTCTGCGAAACCTAATCAATGTTTCCCAAAAGTTGGGGGGCAAATGATAGGGATAAATAAATTATGATTGTATAATTAAATACTGCATTAATTGTATAAGCTGTGGGCTGCTAGGCCCAATAAAAAGATATATGAAACTCAGACCAGAAAGGTTAAGCCTGATGGACCAGATCAGGCCTGATGGAATAAAAAAGGCCCAAAAGCCCTAATTATTAATTAATTTCGTAATTAATTAATAAGGGAAAAATCAGCTATTGAGAAGAGTCCCGGTAAGGATATAAATCCTTATAGATTAGCCTCAAGGGGACCTAAAAGGATAAGGAATCAGCTTCCTACTTCCTAGGACTCCTAAGTCTATCCTAATTCAGAGGCTTGTCCACCAAGTCTCCTATACCAAGTCCAATTCAAGGACTCCCACATCTATATAAGGGGCCTCACCCCACAAATCAGAACTACGTTTTTTGGCTTGATTCTCTAATTCACAGAGATACGTAGGCATCTCGTAAAGGCAGATTGAGTCACGAAACACGAGAGCAGCCATTAAAGGCCTTGAGCTCCCGAATCTTAGTATTAAACACAGCAAGTAATAACCTTGATTTCTTATCCATAACACTTGGCTTTCTTGAATGATCATGTGAAGTGGCCATTGAAACTCTTTTCCTCCCTTGTACTTGAAAACTAACCTTTCAGGTAGATTTCTGTATACATCAATCCCTCTCACTTCTTCTAGTTCATCTAGATAGAGATTTATATCAGAGAATTCCTTGATGTCACACAAGTACATGTAATCTCCTTTGTTGACTTCGGATTGAGCTTTAATTAGAGATTTGGATTTGAGAGGTGACAACTTCACTTTCTTGACTGCTCTTGACTTTGTTCTTTTTGGCTTGCTAAGGATTGGCAGATTGAAGCCAGGAATTGGTAGGCTCTCCCAGTCTATTGGTTCATCCTTAGGCACAATAGGTTCACCATGAATGTTCCTGTAAGGATCCACCACCTTGATGTCTTCAAATACCACAGAGGGTTTTGATGCTTGAGTTGTAGTTGGAGTGGATTCCTTGGAAAACTGATACTCCAATTCCTTATCAACAAAGTCCAATTTCTTTTTGGTTCTTTTGGCCAATTCTTTGTATCTTGGAGATTTCTTCTGTTGTGGTTCAACTTGCTTCTTTGGATCTTGAGATTCAGTGACTTCAGATGGCTGAGCAGGAATTTGTTGTTTTGGTTTCACAGCTTGTAGCTTAGCCAAGATAGTAGCTTGCTCTTTCTTTTGCGTAGCCTTTTCGGCATCTGGAGCAGCTTGCTTCTTTTCTTGCTTCAGTCTTGCCTTTTCTTCTCTCTTTGCTTGAGCAAATTGAGGATGTCCAGCCACCACACAAATTTCTTTACCATTTCTGAAAACTTTAGCAATTCTCCTTTTTAAAGCTCTCTCAGCTGGATCCTTGTAGAAGGCAATTAATCTTGATAAAAGCTTCTTTTCATCAGGCTTAGGTGTCTCATACACTGTATCCAAAGGGTTCTTTAATGATGATTTTGGATAGTTCACCCTTGGCTTCAGAATTATTTCAGCCTTTGGAGATTTGATGCAGGATGGCTGTCCTCTTTCCAGATAGTTCATGCTCATTTCATTCACAGAAATCTGCTTGACTTGAGAGTGATGAATGGCTGATTTTTCTGGCTTCTTTACTAGCCCAAACTTCTTTTGTATGTCCTCATCAATTTTCTCCCAGTTGATTGGCTTCAACTGCTCCTTTTCAGCTGCTGCTTCATTGATCAGATCAATACTGTCTGTTACTGGTGGCTTGGTGAAAGCAATTGTAGGCACAATTACTTTACTGATTTGAATGTGAAGCTTCTCCCCCTCACTTGGTCCTTTCTCCCCCTTTTTGTTATCATCAAGTTGAGTAGATGAGGAGGTTTGAGCAGCCACCAGTTTCTGAAGCAAGTCTATTTGTTGAGCTTGATGCAGATGAATGGCTGTTAGAGATGCTTCCATAGCTGACATTCTTGTATCCAAGGCATCTATCTTTGTGGCAATATCAGATTTTTTCCTGAGTTGTCTCTTGATGTCAAGCATTGTAGCTTCTGGAAGCTTAGAGTCCATCTTGTCAGTATTAGCCTTTTTCATTTTATCAATATCACCCTTGATGGTGTTGACATCTCTAGCATGTTGGAAGCCTTGAATCTGTTGTAGTTGCAGAGAAGCAAGATGTGCTTGAAGGAGCTTCTTGGTGTTGGCATTTGTAGTGGTTTGAAGAGCAGAATTTGTCTAATTTATGAGTTGGATCAAGGTTGTCTTGAAGTAGTGTTCATCACAATGTTTTGAAAATGCCCATGATGGCATGCCTGATCTTGAACTGGAACCTACTTCTCCCCCTATGTCCAATGGCTCTTCTTAACTATCTCCACCTTCATCTCCAAAGAAATCTGCTGAACCACCAGTCTCATAATCAACATCACCAGCTGTAGAGGGCAAAGCTGTGATGGCATCCTTAGCTCTTAGCATTGACTGAGTGGTATGCACCAAATTGAGCATCCTTTCTGCATTGTCATTGCCCTGTTCAGCTAGAAGTTGATAAGCTGGAACAGGGTGAGTAAATACCTCAGCATCAAGGGAGGTGGAATCTATAACAACTTGAGGTTGCTGAGATAGTCCCTCCCTGTCTGCATCGTGGACATTCATTAACTCACTAGCAATGACATCCATCCTTATAGCTCCTGTACCTGTATTTCTCTCTTGTTATCTCTTTTGTTACATCAGGGTCTCACCCTGGCTCCCCACCCTCAAACCCTCACCTTCACCATCTAAAGTGGGACTCCTCTCACTCTCACCTTCCTGAAGAAATGGATTGCATATTTTCACTCTTTTCCTCTCCTTTTTCCTGGGAGCAACCCAGACTCTCACTCATAACACTCTCTTCCCTCAATCTTAAGAGTGAATGTACAACCACTAAGTCTTCTACACTAGAGATAATAGATGAAATTTGAAGTTGTGCAGAGACACCCGACGAATGAGGAATATCCATCGGGTTAGCAGTTTGACTATCCGACGGATAAATGCTGTTAAGCTTATCCGTGGGGATACAATCACTACTCGACGGATGAGCAGTATCCATGGAGAGAGTAGAAATGAATGAACTTGGAATTGAAACTATTGTGGACTCTGTGCTGATTGATGAGATTTTGGGCACAGATGTTTCAACAGTTCCTGAAAGAATTGGCAAGTGAGCCAACAAATCATCCAAAAGATGATGCTCACTTGCACTAGATTTTGGCTTCCCCAACAAAGTTAAAGAAGGGGAATTAGGAATTGATGTGTTGATCATATCCCCATCCAGAGAGTTTTTGGGAGAATTTGGTGTTTGAGGTGCTTCTATAACTAATGATTTTGGCTGTGACTCCATATTTATTGGAGCCACATCAAGCTGAATTTGTGAAGCTGTAGTGACTGTATTTTTAGCACCAGTTTGCACAGTGTGTGAACCCTGTGTATCCCCAAAGGTTTTGGATTTCTTCTTTCTGGCATAAGTTTGGGGTGAGCTAGTGTCCCTTACCCTTTTGACCTGTGCTCTTGGTTGAGAGCTTTGTTCGATAGTCACATCCTTTTTGGAGGATGCAACTAGAAATGAGCTTTTATCCTTATTAATCACTGCAGTTTGTTGGGAAACTGCAGTGTGGCTAGGCTGGGAACCACTCAACTCTCCATCCTTATCCTTAGGGTTTCTTTTATGTTCACCCTGTCCCTCACCTACCTTACCCACCTTCACACTCCCCTCTTTGGTTTTGGTGGATTTTGCAACTGGCATCTTTTGAGAGATACCAGAGGGGGCTTTCCTTGATTTGGATTTTGAAATTTTTTATGATTTAGTAGCTTGGGTAGGCAACTGTTGGGTCATTGACACAGTTGCCATAGCTACACTGGAATTCAAAGAAGTTTTTGAGTTTAGAATAATAGGGACATATGAACTTACCTCACTTACCTGAGGTGCTTCCATTACAGGAAAATAGAAGAGTGGCCTCTCCTTGTGATGATTTACCCTGTTCAAATATGCAATAATTCTTCTCTCTTGAACCCAACAATCTAATTTGTTGTTTGGGTTTTCAAGCACAATTTCCTCAGAGAGGTGGTTAGCTAACATCATGAAAAATCTAGCATAATAAACATTTTTACCCCTCTTATTTAACTCTCCTAATTTAAATCCCAACTCAAACAAAACAAGATCACTAAAATTAAAGAACTTATCTGTAACAAGCATGTAAAGCATGTTAAGCATGGAAATATTGACAGAATCAAAATTACTGATTTTACCAGAAAAGACCTTGGTCACTACATCACACATGAAACTCCATTCCTTCCTAAGACCCAATCTCCTAATATCACTTAACTTAGAAGTAGAGAGTGCATAGTTCATGGAATTAAGCATATTAACTATATCAGTGTCTGTGTGTGGTGAGGTCACAGTATTATCAGGAATCTTGAAACATGCTTTGATAACATTACTATTAATACATAATTCCTTACCTTTAATGGTGAATGTGATGGTCTTATCTGTCGAGTTGTATGAAGCAGTAGTCCACATCTCTTCAACAACCTCACAGAAGATGGTGGGTGATTCTAGCATTGCATAGCCGAGTTTGCAGTTCTTCACAAAATCCATCATTTTGTGGTAGTCACTTGAATGTTGAATCCCCTTGTTTACCAGAGCTGTGAAGTTGTTCTTCTCATAGATGTATCCAGTTTGTGATATGATCTTGACTACTGGTGCCATTGTTAGCGAGTGGAAATTGCAGAGATTGAGATGATAGTTGCTTTTGAGAAAGAGAGAATTTAGAGCAGATGATTTGAGAATGATAAAAGAAAAGTAATGGAAATGAATTAGGCTTTTATACTATCTCAAAATTAACTGTCAAAAATAATAAAGTAAAATAAAGTAACCAATGAAAATTGCCCTACATAGCCGTTTAAAAATAAACTGTAATTCCTCCAATTATCCGTCGTGTTATACTTATAGACTGTAAGTATACTCGATGGATAATGTTCAGGAAATTAATGGCTAAGATTAAGACAATTCAATGGATGAGGATAAACTGTTATCCGTCGAGTTACAAAATATTCCAGAAAAATAATTGATTTTTATTTACAAATAATATTCCGACGGATGAGCAAACTCGATGGATAAAGATCATCCGTCGAGATGTAAATTTTGACTTAGCCAAAATTCCATCTTAGACTGAAAAATCAATTAAATTTCTGGCTGCATAACAACTTGCAAATTATCTGAAAAGATTTAAGAATAATTAAGCATACCTAACTCACTTACCAACCTTGAGAAGGTGGATTCATCCAGTGGCTTGGTAAAAATATCTGCAAGCTGCTTTTCACTTGGAACAAAATGTAGTTCCACAGTACCATTCATTACATGTTCCCTTATAAAATGGTACTTTATATCTATGTGCTTTGTTCTTGAATGTTGCACTGGATTTTCAGTGATGGCAATTGCACTTGTGTTATCACAGAAAATGGGAATTCTTTCCACTTGAAGACCATAATCTAGCAATTGGGTCTTCATCCACAAAATCTGTGCACAACAACTGTCAACATCAATATATTCAGCTTCAGCTGTGGAAGTAGAAACTGGATTTTGCTTTTTACTGAACCAGGACACAAGCTTGTTTCCAAGAAATTGACAGGTTCCTGTTGTACTTTTTCTATCAATTCTACAACCTGCATAATCTGCATCTGAATAACCAGTTAGATCAAAACCAGAATCTCTAGGGTACCAAATGCCAAATTTTGGTGTTCCCTTGAGATTTCTGAAAATTCTCTTGATAGCTACTAAGTGAGATTCTCTAGGATCAGCCTGAAATCTAGCACACAAACATGTAGCAAACATTATATCTGGCCTACTAGCTGTTAAGTACAGAAGTGAGCCAACCATGCCCCTATAACTTGAAATATCCACAGACTTTTCCGTAGTATTTAATTCAAGCTTAGTTGCAGTGGTCATGAGAGTTTTTGCAGATGTACAATCCATTAGATCAAACTTCTTTAAAAGATCATAAATGTATTTAGTTTGACTAATGAATATTCCATCACTAACTTGCTTAACTTGTAAACCAAGAAAGTAAGTTAGTTCTCCCATCATACTCATTTCATACTTACTCTGCATGAATTTGGCAAACTTTTTGCAAAGTTTATCATCTGTAGAGCCAAAAATAATGTTATCTACATAAATTTGAACAAGTATACTAGAGCCATTGACATTTCTAAAGAATAAAGTTTTATCTACAGTACCTCTTGTGAAGTGATTTTCCAAAAGGAACTTTGATAAAGTGTTATACCAGGCTCTAGGTGCTTGCTTCAGTCCATAAAGTGCTTTCAAAAGATAGTAGACATATTCTGGAAAATTTGGATCTTCAAAACCAGGAGGCTGACTGACATAGACTTCCTCCTCCAAGTCTCCATTCAGAAAGGCACTTTTGACATCCATTTAATAGACCTTGAAATTGGCATGGGCTGCATAGGCTAAGAAGATTCTGATGGCTTCAAGTCTTGCAACATGAGCAAATGTTTCATCAAAATCTATTCCTTCTTGTTGATAATAGCCCTTAGCAACCAATCTAGCTTTGTTCCTGATTACTATGCCATTTTCATCCATCTTGTTTCTGAATACCCATTTGGTGTCAATTGGATTCTTTCCTCTAGGCTTGGGCACCAGCTTCCATACCTTATTCCTCTCAAATTGGTTTAGCTCCTCCTGCATAGTTAAAATCCAATAATGATCCAACAAAGCTTCTTCTACCTTCTTTGGTTCTCCCTTAGAAAGAAAGCTGCTGTATAGACATTCTTCTTGAGTTGCTCTCCTTGTTTGAACTCTAGAAGATATATTGTAATATTCGGAATATATCGTGTAATTATTTTTGCTAATAAATAATTATTATGTATGTTCAGTATTTATTCTGTGAATTATTTGTTAAGTGTTAAATGTGTTTGGATGTTTAAAAATAATATTAATTGAGTATTTTATTTTTCATATGTCCAAAATAAAATATAAATAATTGTCATATCTTCCTAATTATTTTTATGTTGATTTATGATTTTATAGGAAATATATGGATTTTGTAAAATCTTTTTCCGAGTATTTAAAAACTAATTTATATAATCGGGAACCAACCGACGTCATCCTTTTTTACGTTTTTATAGCCCGAAACTCTTCCGAGAACTCCCTCCAAACCTAATTGCAATATTCCGAGCATTTTCCATGTTTCCACTTTTTTGATCCGGCGTACGGTTTGTCCTGCGCGGGTCTCGGCGCAATATTTTCGATACATTATTCGTTTCGGTAAATCGATAAAACTCGTATTTTCGATAAACGGGATCTTTTTACTAAACTATCATAATTATCACCTCGTAATACGTGTAACCAGGCGCTGAGACCAAGACCGCAGTACAAATTGTACTGGTTTGGATAATTATCCCGAAAACCGGTACCGTTTGGATTAGTTTTTATAAATAAACGCACCATTTTATATCCGGAATGATCCAACGGGATACTAATTTTCCGTAATTATATATAGCCTTTACCGTATTTTATTCCGTATCAAAAATCATTTGCAGACAGTAAATATATAATTTTCCAGAGAAAATACTTATATTCATAAACCATTCTGAGAATCAAACAACAATTTGAAGGTGTTAGTGATCTCTATTTTCAAAGCTTGAGTAACCAAAACGAAGGTCTCGGAGTGTTCTATCAGTTTCTTCAAGTTTCAGAACTGCAGAAATCAAGGTTTATTTTCTATTTTTTTTATTTATTTTTGAATTAATTTGATTAAAAATATGAATTTTTGTTCGGATGATTGTTTGAATGATTTGATGATTGCATGTTGTAGAGCTTGTTCTCCTGATGATTTTGATATATTATATGACTGATTTGGAGTTCAATAACATGTTCATAATTGAGTTTGATTTTCGAATTTTGAAATTAGTGTTTATAGCCCGTATGAATGTTCTTAATTGAAATTTGAAGCTTTTTGATATATGGGTTATTAGCTGTTGTATTATAGTGGGTTGTGTTCCTTATGAAATTTGCAATCGATTGGTGTATAGCTCGTTAACAGAGGATTAATGAATCGAAGAGAGTTGTGTTTTTAAGTTTACGTCAAGCTCGCCGGAAACCGGCGAACTTCCCGGCCATTTTTCGGCCAGCTCAGGGTTATTAATGTGTTTTGATTGCATGAATAGATTCCTGGTTGTCTGTAGATCATATCTGGAGCTTGTGGTGGGGTGAAGATGCCGGGAACGTGTTCTCCGGCCATCCCCGAAGTTTTCCGGCGACCCCCCTGTAAAAATTGGAGTTTAGTCCCTGTACTTTTGAAGATGGTGAAGTTCAGTCCCTGAACTTTCCAAAGTTTGCAAGAATAGGATTCCTGTTTTAAAAATATTCAAAAATCATATTTTCTATTTATTTTAATTATAAAAATCCGTTTTTAATTTCTAAAAATTCCAAAAATTATTATTTTAATTTCAAAAATTATTTTTAATTCAAAAATAAATTTGAATTAATTAGTTAATTAATTCAGTTAATATTTAATTGATTAATTGGTCAATTAATTTAAAAATAAATTGATTTAATTAATTATTAATTGATTTTAATTAATTATTTAATTAGATTTAATTATTTAAAAATGATTTAAAAATTCAGAAAAATAGTTTCGAGCTTTAAAATATTATTTTAAATTATTTTCAAGGCTCGATAATTATTATAAAATTGTTTTGAAGTCAGATTTGGCCAACCGAACCCTGTTTGTTACTTTAAAATTGGTCCAACGACCCGTTTTAATTCCGAAAAATGTTTTAAAAATCATTTTAAATACCCGAAAGCCAAGTTATGACCCGATACTCCTTTATAAATGATATACCATTGATTGTATGACATGTTCTGTGCTATATGTGACTTGTTGGTTGACTATCGGTCCATATGTTCGGTATTTACTTGGTTATTGCGTAACTTTCAATCTGTTAACCGGATTTGGGTAAAACGAAGGGTAGATAGAAGTATATGTCGAATAGAATCATATGAGTTGAATATTGATAGGTGCTTATGATATGTGAGTAGAAGAGGCAAGGCGTAGGAAAGGGAAACAGATAGTCGAGGAGTAGACGGTTGTGATTGAAAGTTAGAGAAGTATAACAAACTAATACCAGGCAAGTGTTCCGAACTTTCTCGAGATATATATTGTAGTTGATTGATAGTCCTCTTTTATATTGCAAGTGCCTTGCAGCACTGAACCCAAAACCCTGATTCCAGTTATTGATCTTGAGCCGTAAACCTTGTTCTTTCTAAACCATTAGTTGTTGTACACCCAAATACGAACCACAAATATACGATACTACTCCACAAATACATACAAACTAAATACCAAATACTGAATTGAATTACTTACATATTCAAACCATTACACCTTATGCTTTGAAAGACCAATTCCTGGTAACCCTGAAACATTGATTCCTTTGTTATCCAATTCTTTCATTACTTAACAGTCAAGCTTTGAAATTGCCATACTGATCCCTTGTAAAGATTGAAACCATTTCCTTATCGAACATCCAATATTGTTTATGATTCTGTTTATTGTTTTTATAAAATTGTGGACCAGATTCGTGGTCAGACCATATTAATGGTCAAGTTAGGCCAATGTGTGCCTTGGATCCAGTAGTTAGAGCAGTGTTGTGTGCTTTGCTCGGGGTTAGTGCGTGACTGATCAGCAGCCTAACCTTGGTTTTTAAAATGAAAATATAATATCCAATTCTAAATCATAATTCATTATTTACTTGATATCATAACCCTTTTCACTTGATGATCATTATTCTCAATCTTGTCATTGTGACTTGCTGAGCTAGTTAGCTCATTTGTGCGATGTTGTTCTTTTCCAGTTAAGAAGGAACCAGTTGGTAGCGAGGATCCCCAGTCCAGCGCGAGAGCTAGGGTTTCAGGTTGATCGAGTTAAGCTAGTAGGAATATTTTGAGATAATTCAAGTTTGTAAAAGTTTGTAATAATGTTTATTACTCAGTTCTGAGTTTGAATAGTTGGGATTTGGACGGTCTGTAATATAAGTGTGTGTTTGGCTTGTGTGCATACTTTAACCTGTTGCGGTCCGTAGTAGTTGGTAAGTAGGGTCACTGCATATTATTATTATCTTTATTATTGTTATAAGCGGGTTATAAATAAGGTGTGTGTGTGTATGGACCCCAAACTTCTGACCCGGGTTTGGAGGGCTCCACATACATCACCAATGATGAGCTTAATGGGGTGATCCTTTGTCCATTTTCTTTGTTGAGGTAGATTAGTTCTAGATAAAGAGGCCTCATTGTTGTCTTGATATGTGATTGAGTTTAGATTGTTAGAGACTCCCCCTGAGTTAATGGATCTTTGATTTGAGAAAAAGGGAGCTTTCGGTAAGTGATCTATTCTGACTTCCAGCTTCTTTTGATAACCCGACGGATGGTGAATCTTGAGTACTGACAGATGAAGCTGATTGTCTCCCGACGGATAAAGCAGATTGTCTCCCGACGGATGAAGCATTTTGCAACTCGACAGATGTTGAATTTTGCTTCATTTGTAGGAGATTTTCTACGTTATCCTTTGATACTGTTTCTTGATCACTTTCATCATCACTGTCATCACTAACCATCTCCAGATTATCAAATTTGAGGCTCTCATGGTAATCTCCATTGGCAGTCCTTCAATCTTTTTATCATCAAACACAACATGTATTGATTCCACAACAATGTTGGTTCTTAGATTGTAGACTCTATATACTTTACCAACAGCATATCCAACAAAAATTCCTTCATCTGCTTTTGCATCAAACTTCCCATTCTGATCAGTTTGATTTCTCAAGATATAACATTTGCAGCCAAAGACATGAAGAAAATTTAGAGTTGGCTTCTTGTTCTTGAACAATTGATAGGGAGTCATGCATTTTGCTTGATTAATCAGAGAAATATTCTAAGTGTAGTATGCAGTATTTACAGCTTCAGCCCAGAAATATGTTGGTAACTTAGACTCTTCAAGCATTGTCCTTGCAGCTTAAATAAGTGATCTGTTCTTCCTTTCTACTACTCCATTCTGTTGTGGAGTTCTTGCTGCTGAAAACTCATGCAAAATTCCATTTTCTTCATAAAATGCTCTCATGATAGAATTCTTGAACTCAGTTCCATTGTCACTCCTGATTCTTCTAACTTTGAAATCAGGATGATTATTGACTTGCCTTATGTGATTGATGATGATTTCACTAGCCTCATCTTTAGACTTTAGGAAATATGTCCAAGAGAACTTTGAGAAATCATCTACAATTACTAGGCAAAATCTTTTCCTTGAAATGGACAACACATTGACTGGTCCAAACAAATCCATGTGCAGTAGTTGCAAAGGTTCTTCAATTGTTGAATCAAGCTTCTTCCTGAATGATGCTTTGATCCGCTTTCCCTTTTGGCAGGCATCACATAATCCATCCTTAGAAAACTCCACTTGAGGAATGCCTCTTACCAGTTCTTTCTTAGTTCATACATGGTTTTGAAGTTTAGATGGGATGGCTTCTTGTGCCATAGCCAACTTTCATCCTGACTTGCTTTGCTGAGAAGACAAGTAACAAATTCTGCATTTGATGAGTTGAAGTCAGCTAGGTACACATTTCCTTTTCTCACACCAGTGAGAACCACTTTGTTTCTCCTCTTGTTGGTTACAACACAGGCTTCTGAGTTGAAGGTTACTGAATTGCCTTTATCATAAAGCTGGCTGATACTCAACAAATTATGCTTGAGACCATCCACTAAGGCAACCTCCTCAATGATGACATTGTCTTTTGAAATCAAGCCATATCCCACAGTATAACCCTTGCTGTCATCTCCAAAAGTAATACTAGGGCCAACTCTCTCCTTGAACTCTGTGAGCAGGGTAGAATCACCAGTCATGTGTCTTGAACAACCACTATCCAAGTACCATAGATTCTTTCTGTTTCCCTGCACACATCAAAATCAAATCAAGTTAATTTTGGTACCCAAGTTTCCTTGTGTCCTGCCTTGTTAGCTTTGTTTTTCTGTTTCTTAGGTTTGATCTCATTTCACTTGGGAATATCAGATTCATCCTTAGTCATTTGAGTTGAACCATTGAAACCATTCATTACAACAGAATTATCATGCATATTAAGATTAACAGGGAATATCTTACTATTAGTGAACATGTTATGTTAGGTCACACACACTGTAGAGGGGGTTAATACAGTGTATAATATAATCAAATCGAACTTTAATATATTAAGTAACAGAAAACAAACTTTACTGAAATAATAAACTCTGTTACAGTATGGAACTGTTACCTCTCAGTGATGAACAAATATCACGAGAGCTGCTAGGGTTACAATGAATAATCTTCTCGAATATATGATAACACTTATAGTGTAAACCCTATGTCTATGTTTATATACTACACAGTTACAAGATAATTGCTAATTGATATGGAATATAATTCTGCTTCCTAAAATATATCAATCAGATATCTTTTCTTCCAAGTATTCCATTCTTCACGGAATTCCTTCTTCATGCATATCTCTTCTTATGTTTATCTCGATCTTCTTTCCTTTAATCAGCTACTGTCCTTCTCTAATCATCCTTCAGCACTTAAGTTCTGATATCTAACTTCTGATAATAATCTCCTGATAATATAAGTACTGATATCCTTAAGTCCTAACTTCCAGTATAAGTACTGATCAACAGTTAAGTACTGATTTGTCCTGTTAAGTAAGATTTGAAATCTAAACATAAATTATATTAGTCATGACATTATCAAATATATCTAACAATCTCCCCCAACTTGTAAATTAGCATAATATACAAGTTTAACAGATATTTGATGATGTCAAAAATATTAAGTACAAATGCATGAGAATTAGACTAGATAACTACAACTTACTGTCCTTAAAGCTTTACCAATATTCAACTTCTGATAACAACTTTAGCCTGTACAAATATCAGAATTTAAGCAGTTGTAGATCTTCGACTTGGCTTCATCATCTGATCTCTCTGATGTCAGGAGTTGTTCTGAGATAGTTCTTCAACAAACATTTCTCAGCATATCTGAGTTCATCAATCATTCTCCTTTTGGCATCTTTAAGCTCTGCAGTATCTTCACCAGTTTGAAAGATTGCATCTCTGAGATCACTGATCTTTGCTTTTCTCAACTCCTGATCTAGTCTTATGACATATGCTTTGTCAGACTCCAGATTGAATTCAAGTCCCTTAATACCAAGATATGTTCTGATCTGTGCAGTATTAGGCTTCATATCAACAATATCACCATTGTGATCTCTGTACTTTGGAACATATGTGCTGTCAGACTTAACAGAATAAAGCCTTTTCTATCTCTGAATCTGTTCTTTTAAGTAGTTTACAGCAGTCCCTGTTATTCTGTCATCCACTTGAAGTAAGAAAGGTACATGCTCCAATTCTTCAAAATACTTCAATGGAATGGCATTTTGTCTTATATGATAAACCCTACCATCTGTCATGAAATACAACATGATGTTTTCTTTCAAGTAGGTATGGTAAACCATCTGTACAGATTCCAGTTGATTCAATCTCTCAGGAGTTGCTCCAATACCTGGTTCACTCAAGGAAGTTGGATCATTGGTAGTGTTGTGTACTCTTCTTTCATCAGCACTTCCCAATCCAGTTTTATCTCTTGCTTCCTTTCCAGTAACTACTCTTGCTTCAAAATCACTTGCAGTAGTCTTCAAAGATTGAGTCTGTTTTGCTTTAGTGAATCCTGGTAGGAGTGTCTTTGGTCTATCTTCTGATATCAAGTTAACTTGAGCTATGTCAGAGGTTACTTGCTTCTTCTGAATATCAGAACTTACAATTTCTTGACTCTGAACAACTTGAGCCATGTCAGAGGTTGTTTTAAGAACTTTTCTTGAAGTCAGAGCAAGATCATCCTTTTCATCAGTAATTTCTTCATCCTCAGGAGGTACATAAACCATGATAGGTTCACCAACCTTTTCTTTACCCTTGGATCTTGGATCTATCTGTGGTTGTGATCTCGCCAATGTTGCTTCAGTATGTGTCCTTTCTTTGATCACAATGCCTTTGAGTTTTGGAAGTGGCTTTTTGCCAGAAGCTTCAGATTTAGATGTGACTTTCTCTGATTTAAGTCTTGCTTCTTCTTCCTTTAAACTTTCCAAGTCCATTCCTGGATTTTCCTGAAGAAATAAATGTCTTGACATTTCCTCATCAAGATCTAAAAGTTCATCAGAACTTATCCTTTTACCAGCAGCAGAACTTATTCTTTTCCCAGTATCAGAACTTGTCCTGTGACTAGCTTGTCTTGATGTGAATCCTCTACCTTGACTATGACCTCTACCCATTCTAGAGCTTCCTTGATCATCTTTTTCATTATCCTTTCCTGTCAGTGTCTTGTCAGTCTTGCATTTGGACTTAATCACTTTCTCCCCCTTTTTGGAATCAGCAGGTAGTAGAAGAGAGATAAGCAATTCCACTGAGGATTGGATTTCAGTTAGTTGTGATTGCTGAGAAGCTTGATTTTTCAGAATTTCATCAATCTGAGCTTGTTGATGATCTTGAGTCTTCTCAATATAAGCAATCCTGTCAATGGTAGGTTGGAAGAACTTTTTCTTATCAATTTTCCAAACTTGTTCCTGTTTGATAAAGTTCTCCTGAATCTTGTGTAACTCTGCATGAGTAGTTGAATGAAGACCTTGTAGATGTTTAGTACTCAATGCAGTGACTCTAAGCTGAGTTTTGAAATCATCAGAATTTAACATTTCATCAGCTTTAGTCAAGTGCTCAGCAAGATGCTTTTCAGTTGGAACACATGAAACTGAGTTCCATTCCTTAGTCCATTCCTGACCTGCAGGAGTTTCACTCCAAGGTACTGGTGCTTTTCCGGTAACAAACTTCTCAACCAGTTCAGACTTAGGAAGAGTCTGTTGAGGAGTATGTCCTGAAGGACCTGCTTCATCAGCATCTACAGTTGGAGTAGCATCACCAGTATCTCCAGCATTTGCAGCATCAGAACTTAAAGAATTAGTATCTTCTGATAAGACAACAGTGTGAGTAGCAATAGAGGCTTCAGCATCCTCTAATTGCTGATCTTGTTCTAAGTTCTGATCAACAGCCATATCCTGATGCTCACCTAAATTCTGATCATCAGCATCTTGATGCAGAGAAGGTGTTGTTGATAACTCTGGAATTTGAACAGCA
The DNA here is from genome assembly GCF_009905375.1 of Apium graveolens. Classification (NCBI taxonomy): domain Eukaryota; kingdom Viridiplantae; phylum Streptophyta; class Magnoliopsida; order Apiales; family Apiaceae; genus Apium; species Apium graveolens. The sequence continues at coordinate 94,299,952 of NC_133653.1, forward strand.
TCAGTAACAGGTGTTGTGGAAGGATTATTTGTTGTTGGAGCTTCTAAGAGAATTACTGCAGGCACAACCAAGTTTTGAACATCAATATCAGCACTTGTGCCTGGATCAACAGAAGACACAGAAGGTGTGTTAGCCTTTTCAGAAACAGCTTCCTGAGATGGAGTTGATGGAGAAGAAGTGACTGGAGCAAATTCCTTGTCTTGTGAGATCAGAGATTCCTGATCCCCTTCCTTAGCTGCTTCCTCTTCATCATCTGAAACTGGCCTTTTTGCCCTCTGTTTCTTGTATCTCTTTGTTGATTTGGATTCCTTGGGAGTTTCAGGAACTGTCATTCTTCTAAGCCGTTTGAGAAGCCTAGATCCCCCAATTCCAGAATCCTTCTGAGAAGTCACTTTCTCAGCTTCACCTACAACAGGTTCTGAAGAAGGAACCTATTCCTCAGTATCAGATTCATCTCTCAGTACAGTCCTCCTCCTCTTTTGAGGTGTTTGAGGAATAGTTTTTGTCCTCTTTGGCTTGGAGGATGAGGGTTGAACAGTCTGTGAAGTAGAGAGATAGGATTTGAGATAAGTCCTGAGGGTAGGTTGAGTAGTATGAGTGGTAGGTGCTGAGGATGATGGTTTTTGGGTGTTTGTGGTTGGTTGGACATCAGAGTAAACAGATCTATAAGTATCAGGATCAGCATTTACTAGGATCTGTTTTACAGACTGAGGAATCTGTAATGGTCTAACCAATTATTCCAGTTACAAAATCAATTATTCCAGTTGCAAAATCAAAATGAGTTTGATGGATAATAGCATACCCTATGTGCTGACTCAGAATTGGGATAACATCAAAATTCGAACATTTGTTCCCAAAAGCTTTGGTGATGCAGTCAAAGAAGAAACTCCATTCTCTTCTGATATTAGCCCTTTTTAACTGCCCAAGCTTTTCCAAACTCTTTTCATATCCCAAATCAGCCATTAACTCCTGAAGTGCTGATTCCTCTGGAGTTGAAAAAGTACAATTTTCTGGGAGATGTAGAGCTTTTCGTATTGTACGAGGAGTGACTGCATAAGATGAATCACCCACTTCAAAAACAATACTGGGAGTGCCATGTTTACCACCATCATCAAAGTGCCCAGTCCGCCAAAACGTCAGAACTTGTTGACTCGAAAAGACTTCAGGCTGAGTTAATGCGTACCCAATCTCACTGTGTGCAAGAAGATCTTGCACAAAATGCAATTCAGATGGAGCTTCAGCATGATCAAGAATTGCAGCATAGTTGTTTGGAACAAACTTAGCTCCATCAATGATTAAATCCTTAGGTGCCATGTGAAAAATTGAGATTCAAAAAGTGCCTGTTAGGTGTTTGATAAGATGTCTGTATGAAAAAAAAACAACGTGAGAAGAAAGAGAGTAAACGTAAGTAAAGAGAAAAAATACGAAGGAAATAAAAGATTAAAGAAATCCTCTCTCTGTTGTACTTATACTCTGAACAAAAATGTTACCGTTGGACACCTGTCAGACATGCAGTAATAACGGATAATTACTGGGCTCGAGAAAACAGGAATCATTACTTACCCAGTTGCCTGATTCAAGGAAAAACCGTTCCACTTACCCAGATATTCCATTAATCAAGGTGAAACAGTTTTAATTCAAAATTGAAACCGTTCCCACTGAGTTAATTATTTTTCACTGCATCATTAATATTCTGAAAGTAAATCACGTAAAAATGACCAAGATAAATTAGATGAGTAAGTGCTGATAAAAAAAATCTAACTTAAATTAAAACAGAATTTATATGGTCATCAGAATATCAAACAGGATTTATCAATGCATTACCAAATATCTTAGAGACAAAATCTTGAAGCAAAAATAAATTTCATTAATATATCAAGAGAATACATTTATGAAATGGAAATTACATCAGTACTTATACAAGATTTCCCTAAGCTACGAAACCTAACATCAACAGCTTTAGTCCTAGCTAAGAAGCCTGACAAAGCTGATGATGAAGAAAAACATGAAGAAGACAAGATTAAGTCATTTCTTCTTCTTCCTACTCTCGACAAACAGAATGGCGAGTCTGATGATTCGCTCTTGCTGGCGGAGAGCTGCCAGTCTTTCCTCCTCCAATCGCTCCAAATGGCGATGGTAATCCATATAGAAGAACAGGAGGTGGGTCAGTACCTCCTGTGGGACAGAGTCCCATATCTCCTCAGGAATGGCTGTGACATGCCATTCCTGCTGCCAGTCGACACAGCTTAGCTCCATACTGAAGTTTTGGTAGTTCAAAAACATGTTGTATCTGACCATTGTGTTTTTGAAAGAAAAATTATGAAGGTAAGTGTGTGAGAAAGAATTTGATGGGAAGGCTGATGTGAAGTGGCTACTTATATAGGCAAGAGAATGCCAGGAGACGTAAAAGTTTTTAATGCTGACAGGTAGAATTAATTCTACCTCGTCTCCCTAGACTTTGAAAAAGAATAACATTCATTGGAAAGAGGAAACATGGTTTAAAGCGCACAAGAAACAAGTAACAGTGGACTGTTCAAGTACAAATACCATTAACCCTAACCATAGTGACTATTAATCTTCCACTTCAACATATTCAAATATTAACTGAGACTGTTATCAAATTTTATTCACAGAAAAGTCAAGTAAAACATTAGACTGTAATATCAGAACTTAGACTTATATCAGAACTTAACAGTCATCAGAACATAATTTCTTAACTCGAAAAAGGAATGCCTATCTTAGTAAGTCCTCATACAAGTTCTGAGTTATACTCTTCAGAACTTAATCATCAGAATATGCAACCAGAGCTTGTCCTCATAATTTGTGCAATAATGACACAATGACTGTTTATCTAAAATAACATAGACCTCCACAAAAATTTTCATCATTCAGATGGAGTGATTAGTGTGTGCATTAAACTAAATAACAGACAAAGTGTAAAGTGTGATTCACTTCAGTACATCTTAGAAATAAGGCATAACTAAAATTTTGCTAAAGAGCTGTCATTGTCCTGAAACCTACTGATGAATGAGTTCATGCTTGAGTCCACCTCAACTGTTTTGTGCTAATTTTATGCATCTTTTGAAATTCTATTTTACAGTGGCTTCTCAGTGTAAGTGAGTCACAACTGCTTATCAGAATTTATGCTATTATCAGAGTATTTCTCCAGTAATCATAGAGTGTGAAAAGTCACCAAGAAAATATTTTGCTTTTCTAATGCATATTTACTTAATACCAGCAATGCACTTGGGTCGTCCCTTCCACATTTTTACTCTAGATCTCAAAGGAGTACCTGATTTTATTCTTTGATCTTTTTGCTTTTTCTTTTGATAAGTGAGGTTTATCAGCATTTAGTACATTCAGCAGTTTTACTAGTATCAGAACTTAACAGATGAGTAGCATTATTCTAATTTGTGACTTAGTAATAAGATAAACAAAGTAAACTCAACTAAGCTCAATTATCAGAATTTGCTAGTGTCATTAATATTTCCACTGAAATAATTACTTCTTACATGGAATCATTTGTTTATTGAAGACTACTAGGTCAGTATCTAGCACAGTTATCCTCATAGGATTGAATAGTTACTTGAACAGACATATCACTTATCAGAGTTTAGAAACATATATCAGACAACAATCAGTACTTAAACGCGTATTTCAATTAATCACAGAATAAACAAAGAGATTACATTCTGTAAATACTAATCATAAAGTCTGATGCATCAGAACAAAACTAGACAGATTTAGAAAAAGAACCTGAAACCATTCCAAGTTCATTTACCAATCTTGTAAAAGTGGCTTCACATAGTGGTTTTGTGAAGATATCTGCTAGTTGTTGATCTGTTGGAACAAAGTGCAATTCCACTGTACCTTCATCCACATGTTCCCTTATGAAGTGGTACCTGATGCTGATGTGCTTTGTCATAGAGTGTTGAACTGGATTACCTGTCATAGCAATAGCACTTTGATTATCACAGTAAATAGGGATTTTGAAATATGTTAACCCATAATCCAGTAACTGATTCTTCATCCAAAGAATCTGTGCACAACAGCTTCCTGCAGCAATATTGTAATAACCCCAATTTTTGAGAAATTTTGAAACCCTTATGAATAGTGTTTTTGCTGAACGAGAAAACTTTTCAGACCACACTATATAGGAGTACTTTTATGGAAATTCTAAGATCGTATTAGTATTCCATAAAGTAAATGAGTGTATGTAAAGGTCGTTAAAATTCGAATCCGGACACTTTGATTTTTCCCGAAAATCCACCAGATACCGAAAGAAATGAGTATAAGGTAACATGATTAAAAGGATTTAAATTCAAGGATTATAAGAGAGGATCATAAAAGGAATATAAAATATTGAGAAAGCTTTAGGGGAACCCAAGTAATAAGATCCCAGATATGATCCCTCAAACGACGAACGAGAACGAAAGTTAAGCGAACCGTAAAACAAATAAGCGACCAAGAGACAAGCTTGTACAAGAAGCCAAGGATTATGACATCATCAAACCACAAGGAAAGGACATGTGTTAAAAAGGTGACACAAGCATGGTGACATAAGCATGACAAAAAGAAGTGTGTTGTTGGTTGATTCTTGGCCATGCAAAAGTTACCATGGTAAAAGATCAAAATTGCCAAGCCAAAAAGGAAATCAACCAAGCAAAATATCATAACACAAAAATTAAAAATTTGACTTTGCTCCCATGAAGAGAAGCTCTCGGCCAAAACAAACCCAGCAACTTGAAATTGTCATATCTCCTTCAATACTCACTCAAATGTTGTGTTCTATAGCTCTTTGGAAAGGTATTGAGATAGCCTACAACTCTTGTTCACAAGTCTCTTCCAAATAAGCATGGTAAGACCCTCATTTTTACAGTTCTTTAAATCGGACTTTTAGAAACTTCAAAGCCTAACTTTGCATTCTTGATTTCTTTGGAAAGATCAAGCTTGTAGGAGGCTCCATAAGGCTTCCTAGTAACTTTCCACCCTCCAAGAAAGGTATAAATCTTCACACCCTTTAGTAATAAGTTTTAATGTTGAAGTTTGGTGATGGTTTGGATGGATGAGTAGTTATTCGAACGATAAGCATGATTCGAGCTTAATTGTTAAGTAGTTTAGTTGAATTTGGAGATGTTATAATATATGATTGGATTGAGATCCTTGAGCTTATTATGACTGAAATCAGTATCATTGATATGTATCTTGAGTTTTTGTTGATTGGTAGTTGGATTGATATGATTTGGAATGGTAAAAAAATTGGGAAATCGCGTAAACATAGCCGTCGTAATGTCCGATTTTCTTTGGACTGTTTTTGTGCATAACATTAGGACCCGAGAACCCCCTGCTAGATTGTGACCACTGCCATGTTTAGATAGCTCATGTTACGAGCTTCGTTTTGATATGTAGTTCGTTCGATTCCGATTTACGGTTTAGGAGAAACGACCGTTTCAAGTAACGGCGTTTCACGAACGAAACTTTTTCCCTCGCCTTACTTTGAAATGTAGGTTAAAGATCAAAAAGGGTTAATTAATGCATGAAACATTTATGGTAAGTGTTTTAGGCAGTTGGTAAGTCACTCGCGAAGGAATCGCTTTAAAACTCGTAAAGGTTAAATTATTAAAAATGAAGGAGCCGAGGGTACCCGAGTGACTTAAGCAAATCAGTGAGCGCAAAATCAAGCGTTAGAGTCTAAGTTAGTTAAAGTATAGATTTACAAGTGATTTTGGTTTAATTCCAACTTACTTGTTGTTTATAGGTTACCAGACTCGTCCCGAGCCTTTTATCACCCCAAGTCGCTCAGGCAAGTTTTCTACCCGTTATACTGTTGTTGTGATGAATATATGTATATGCATTATCTTGCGATAGATGCATGTTGGTTAATTAGCAAATGTTGCGATATATTGAAGCATGCTGATATGGTATATATATATATGCATGCCTGTTTCGTATTCTTGATTTATATATCTGTTGGTTCAAGTGCTTATTCGTTGCATAATACCTATGCTAGAGATAAGCGGTATTTGCGTATACCCTTAATATAGGGACCCAAAGGTGAAAACATTTTCTAAAACCGGGTGTCACACCCCCAACTTAAATAGCAAAATAGTTATAGTTATTACATCATTTTAATGAGTACTACACAACCAAAATCCAAGATCTTACAGTTTAGGGTTTGGAACAGCCCAACACTATCAACTATTACATCTGATTACAAATACCGAGTCCTCACACAGCTATTATTACTTATTCTACCTGGGCTCGAACATAAGCATCCGCATCACAGGTCTTACGGGCAGTCTGCTTGAATCTAACCATGGCTGCTAGCTGTAATATCAGGGTAAAGCAAGAAGTGAGCCAAAAGCTCAACAAGTGCTAACAATACAACGCAAAGCATAAATCGAGATATACCTTTAGGAATGACAATGGAATGACATAATCAATGATAATCGAGAGATAAATCTTATGTGAGTTGGCATCATTTTGCTTGCATCAAAACAAATTTTAAAACCATTCTTAATCAAAATCATTTTATGACGCTACGGATTACAGCCGGTGATCAGCCGCGAAGTAATCCCGAACCTCGCTGGGTTCTAAAACATTATTGGGAATCCCTAGGCAACTTTTAAGCCTAATATAAGTGTGGAAAGGACTCGCGTCTCAGTCCAGATCCACCATTCAAGAAAACATTTGTCCCCCTTTGGGACTGAAAAATCCACGTTTTAATCATTTTAAAAACTGATGCCGATTTATGACAAAATTTCTTTCGACTGTAATTATTTTTATCAAGGGATTATAGATCAACTTGAAACACTGGAAATATGACTCTAAATCTCAGGGCCATGATCTACTAGACTTTACTATATTAGGGTAGTTGAGAGGTTTCCATAAACAAGAACTTAGACAAGGAAATTAAGCCAGGCTATTGGATAAGATGAAAGAGTAATGCCAAACTAGACTTAAAGCAACAGTTGTAGACAAGATATAGGTATTAGAACATCAAAAGATAGGCATCACTGGTTCCAATAGGATAAAGGTGTTAAAATATAAAGAAGGCGATCATCAGCTCAGTATATAACAGGGTGTCAAGCTTTAGGGTAAGGATAGGGTTATCAAACAATCATGAATGTATTTAAGAAATGATTGGCTTTTAGGTATCAAAATAAAGTTTCTATCGAGGCTATTTCAAGAGTTGAATCAAAGCATCAGGGTGCAACATCAAGATTTCTCAGGGATCAGTAGCATGATAAACAAAAGGATCAATAAGATATTATAACGCATCTCTAATTTATCATGGCATTAAACTATCATAAAAGACTTTTGAACTACTTGCAATATGTACTCGAGGGTTCATGGCATTTCTATGTAACTCAAAGATAAACAAAAGATACTCTTGATTTAAATATATCAAAATGACTCAGGATAATTGCATCGATATATATATGAACTGTTTACAGTAAATGCGAAGGTCAAGTTGAATCACTTGCCTTGAGATAGACTGGTCTGGTCTGACTGGTAGGAGCAACAACTGGAGCTTCACTCGACTTTTATGGCAAGTTTTCCCTCGTCTCGAGATCCTACATAATAATAATAATCCTCATTATAATATATTCTTTCCATCTTAACCTATTTACAACCCGAAATTAAACATGGATGGCACTTAGGCCTATACGCACTTAATTCATATCCACCTTTATATTTTCAAATGTACACATGTAACCACATAATCACATATCGTATATTAATACCAAATAACATCATATACACCATAATGCCACACTAGGCTTGGATGATCTCGACTCACCACTCAAGTTACTTGGTCGCTAACTAAACGAAGTCTTCGAATTTGGGCTTCCTAACTCAATGTGCCTTTCCTAAATTATCCAAAACCTATTGACCCTCACTTGTGCCTTTTGTTCTACTGACCTTATACTATCTTACAACTATGGTGGTCGACCTAATACTCACTTCTAAGTGTCCTAAAACTATGCGATAAGTGAAAGTGTTCACTGGTGCAAATTTCAGAATGGTAACTAAGGTTTCTTGAGTGCATTAGACACTCTTAAACTACAAGTTTTTCTTCAAAATTTTTACACAAGACTTTCCTGACCTAAGGGCATCTCACAAGCTTGATGTGGCTCAAAGGCCTGGCTTGGGCCTTCTTGGGCCTAAGCTAAAAGTCCAAGGTTCCCCTGTTTTTTTCTGGGCAGAAAATGCCCTGACTTGAATTAACTTGTGACACGTGGTTCTAGCTCATATCCTATGAACTATGGTTGGAAAAACTTCTCTGACACACCCTCTAACTAAGGCCCAATTGGGCCTAATGAGGGCCTACCCATGACATGGCCAAATCTCCCTATTTCTAAGTTGTAACAAAACTGTCCCCTGCTGGACAGATTTTGTTATTCTACTTGTGCACCTAACCAAATGACATGCAAACCTCCAATCAACTCCTAAAACCTATTATATATTCCACATACTAACTTCTGGTGGCTTGGGCCTCAAAGTGCACATCAATGACATGGTCAAAACTCACTCTAAACCTCAGGGTACTAAACTGATTTTTCTGCAGAAACTATAACTCTCATTTTCCAAGGTTTTGACTTGACAAACCCAATTAACAACAACTAAATACTTAAACCAAGACCTATACTTGGTATTCTACTGAACTAACTCCCTTTTTCTCAAAATAACCTTGGTGAGATCATCCTTACCTAAGGTGCAACTATGGCAAAACGAAAGAGACTACTCTTAACAAATCGCAAATCTTCATGCTTTTGAAACAACAAGATATATATTTTTATAAAAGATAACCACAATTTATTACCATGCAACAAGAAGCATAAATCAATATTATCACATTATTCCTACTGAAATTAAGGCTCACTAACAAAATCTTTTCCAAATGATCAAAATCTTACAACAAACTAAGAGAATTCCACATGCATGCATGCCTTCGGGTTTTTCAAACCAAACAACATATTTTCTACATATATTCCATCTTAAAATTGACATGCAAGCCTAGCATAAGGTATACCTAGATGATCACTTAGCATGCAAGGAGTTTTATCAAATTTTCACCACAAAATTCAAGTCATTATCACATAAACATGCAAAAATTGAACAAAACAACAAGAATGATTTCAAGGACCATTCATTCGGCTCCCATATGGTCATGGCCGAATGAAATGGATGGAAATGGCCATTAAATCATCAAGAGTTTCCTTCTCAAGACTTGGCACTTATCCATTCATTGTAGTCCTCTCAAAAACAACCTTAAATCCATAAGAATCAAGATTGTATTTTGAGTTTCACTAAAACCTTTACATGCAACCCTTAAACTTAAACTTTCTACTCAAAACTCTTTGAAATATGAATGATCATGGTATGGGAGATAACATTTACTTGTATAAAGAGTAGAAGCTTGGTGGAGAAATGAAAAAAAATGGGGAGGGGTGGTTCTCGGCTAAAGGCCGAGAGTGAGAGAGAGAGAGCCGAGAGTGAGGGAGGAGGAGGGAGAGAAGAGTGAGTGTGGTGTGGGTGATGAGTAAAAATGATCATGACTTTGCTTGTCATATGGTTTTTGTATTGGCAAAAGTGAGTGGAATTAGGAATTGACATGATTAGCCTTCCACTTGAACTTGGTTGAATTTGCATGCAAGGGTAAAGAAGGTATTTGGCTAGGAAATAAGAGTTAGTGGGGTGGTTATTGACTCTTTAGCCCTTTTGGAATGTATGGAAGGAATTTGCATGCAAGGATAACTATGGAATTTGCTAATTATATTTATAAAGATTTATTTTTATAAAATAAAACACAAGTTCAAAAATTATAAAATTTATACCATAAAATAACTTGGATTTTTAGAGATTTTATAAAGTCACTTTCAAAATTTGTGAACAAAATATCTTTTAAAAGAAAATTTCTCCAAGGCTTAGAATATTCCTTATAAATCAAAAGTAAAGGAAATAATTAAAATTTTGCTTTGAAAAAAAATCATGTATTACACATAAAAATTTTATAATGCAGAAATTCTCGCTTACACAATCGTACAATAATTGAACATATTTTTATTCGGCTTTAATATTATACCAAATCCACAATTAATATTACACGAAAATGCCGGTCGTAACATCCTCTCCCCCTTAAGGGATTCTGCCCCCAGAATCTAAGAGAACAGATGAGGATACCGGGAACGCATATCAGACTCTAACTCCCAAGTCGACTCTTCGACCTTAGGGTTCCTCCAAAGTACTTTCACTAACTTTACTGATTTATTTCTAAGACTCTTTACTTGCCAGTCGAGTACTTTAACCGGTTGCTCCACAAATGACAGGTCTGCCTGAATTTCTACAGGTTCATATTCTATCACATGGCTAGCGTCAGGATTGTACTTCTTAAGCAACGACACATGGAACACATTATGCACATGCTGATACTGAGGTGGTAAGGCCAACTCGTAGGCCACCTTTCCTACTTGACTCAAAATCTCAAAAGGACCTACGTATCTAGGTGCTAACTTTCCTTTCTTGCCAAATCTTATCAACCCTTTCCTAGGTGACACTTTTAGCAACACAGCTTCGCCAATTTGGAATTGAACATCCTTACGCGCTGGATCCGCATACTTCCTCTGTCTATCTTGAGCAGCAAGCAACCTTTTCTGAATTAACTTGACTGAGTTATGCAACTGTTGTACCAATTCTGAGCCGAGAATTCTTCCTTCTCCTACTTCATCCCAACTTGTTGGTGATCTACATTTTCGCCCGTACAAAGCTTCATATGGTGGCATGCCGATACTGGAATGATAGCTGTTGTTATATGAAAATTCAATTAATGGCAGGTGGTCGTCCCAACTTCCAGCAAAATCGATTGCACAACTGCGCAACATGTCTTCAATTGTTTGAATTGTTCTTTCACTCTGGCCATCAGTCTGCGGGTGATACGCCGTGCTCATATTCAACTTCGTGCCAAGACATTCCTGGAATTGCTTCCAGAATCTTGAGTTAAATCGGGGATCTCTGTCTGAAACTATTGATACAGGTACTCCATGCCTTAATACGATTTCGTGCACATACAGATGAACCAACTTGTCCAGTGACGACTTCTCATTTATTGGAAGGAAATGCGCCGACTTCGTAAGACGATCAATTATAACCCATATTGCGTCATGTCCGGATTTTGTTCGCGGTAGTCCTACTATAAAGTCCATAGCGATATTTTCCCATTTCCATTCTGGAATCTTCAGGGGCTGAATTAACCCGCTTGGTCGTTGATGTTCTGCCTTTACTTTCTGACAAGTATAGCACTTCGCAACCCATTCTGCCACGTCTCGCTTCATATTTGGCCACCAAAAGTTCTTCTTTAAGTCTTGATACATCTTGGTGCTTCCCGGGTGGATTGAGAATTTCGAATGGTGGGCTTCATGGAGGATCTCATTCTTTAATTCAGATACATGGGGAATCCATATTCTGGATGAAAACCTTAGTATTCCTTGCTCATCCCTTTTAGTATTAATCTCTTCTCCAGATAACTGATTTTTCTCTTTTTCCATTACTTCCTCTTGATACTTCTTTATCTTTTCCAGTAGTATTGGCTGAAAGGTCATTGCATGACAAACTTCTTTGACTTCCCCATAAGCACAAAGTTCCAATTCAAATTTTCCGATTTCTTCAGATAACTCTTTTGATGTTATCATTGCATTCAATCTTTCCTTCCGACTCAGCGCATCGGCCACTACGTTCGCCTTTCCAGGATGGTAATTTATCGAACAGTCATAGTCCTTAATCAATTCCAGCCATCTCCTCTGCCTCATATTGAGCTCTTTCTGAGTAAAAATGTATTTTAAACTCTTGTGATCCGTGTAGATTTCACACTTTTCTCCATAGAGATAGTGTCTCCAAATCTTGAGTGCGAATACTATGGCGGCTAGTTCCAAGTCATGCGTCGGATACTTTAACTCGTGCGGCTTCAACTGTCTTGACGCATATGCTATTACCTTACTGTGTTGCATCAACACACAACCCAAACCCTTATGTGAAGCGTCGCTGAATATTACAAAATTCCCTTGATCATCTGGAAGTACTAACACCGGCGCTGTTACCAACTTCTGTTTTAACTCTTGAAAGCTACTTTCACATTCTGCACTCCATTCAAACCTTTGATTCTTTCTGGTTAACTTGGTCAATGGCGTGGCGATCTTCGAGAAATCCTTGACGAATCTTCTATAGTATCCGGCCAATCCTAGAAAACTTCGCACTTCCGTAGGAGTCCTTGGCCTCTCCCAACCCATAACTGCATCAATCTTCGCCGGATCCACTTTAATTCCATCATTTCCAATAACATGCCCCAAAAATTGAACTTCCTTTAACCAAAACTCACATTTGGTAAACTTGGCATACAACTTCTCTTGTCGGAGTATCTCCAAGGCTATCCAGAGATGCTGCATATGTTCTTCTTCCGATTTAGAATAAATAAGGATGTCATCAATAAATACCACGACAAATTTATCCAAATACTTCTTAAATACCCGATTCATCAGATCCATGAATGCGGCCGGGGCGTTGGTCAATCCAAACGGCATTACTAGGAATTCATAATGCCCATATCTGGTCCTAAATGCGGTCTTGGGAATATCTTCTTCCTTGATCTTTAATTGATGGTATCCCGATCTCAAGTCAATCTTCGAAAAACATTTTGCTCCCTTTAACTGATCAAAAAGGTCATCTATCCTTGGTAGCGGGTAGCGGTTCTTGATCGTTACTTTATTCAACTCCCGGTAATCTATGCATAGACGCATACTCCCATCTTTCTTCTTCACAAAGAGAACAGGTGCTCCCCATGGCGACGTACTTGGTCGTATCACTCCCTTATCCAATAATTCTTGTAGCTGGCTCGCCAACTCTTTCATTTCTGCTGGTGCCATCCTATACGGAGCCTTTGAAACTGGTTCCGTGCCTGGAGCAAGGTTGATCTCGAACTCAATTTGTCGATCTGGTGGTAAGCCTGGTAGTTCGTCGGGAAACACATCGGGGAACTCATTAACTACAGGAATATCTTCCATGCTGGGGCTGCCTCTCTCTGAATCCACTACATATGCTAGGAACGACTCACAACCTTTTCTAAGTAACTTCTTAGCCTGAATAATTGTAAGAAATAGTCGCTCTTGCCTCTGTCCCTTAAATACTACCTTCTCTCCACTCTTCGTCTTTAAATTCACTCTCTTGGTCTTACAATTTATCTGCGCGCTATTCTCTCCTAACCAATCCATTCCTAAGATTATATCAAATTCTCCCAGCTTGAAGAGTATCAAGTCGGCCGAGAACTTATATCCTGAAATATCAATCTCACATTTTGGACAAAATCGATTCACAGGAATCTTCTCTTGGTTCGCAATTACCACATTTACTACCTCACTCATAACCGTTTTATCACATTGGATCTTATCAACAAAGGATTCTGTTATGAAAGATCTTGTGGCTCCCGAATCAATCAATACTTTGGCTTTGACATTATTGAGTAAAAGTGTACCTGCTATCACCTCAGAATTCTGAACAACATCTTTCATCTTTAGATCAAATGTCCTTGCTGTTGCTTGCGGGGTTGGTGCGGGTGGTGGAGGTAATGCCAATACCTCAGCTGGCACGCTTGCACTGGTACTTGCCACGTTCATCAGAGCTCTGACTGGTCCTGTTGCCTTACATTCCCTAGCCATGTGTCCAGTCTTCCCACATTTGTAGCACGTAACTCCTGGCTTCGGCATCTTGCACTCATTTGCCAAATGTCCCTTCTGATTGCACCTATAACAGGTCATACTCAGCTTATTGCATACTCCGGGGTGCCTTCTTCCACAGTGCTTGCATTCTGGCCTCTGGAACCTGTTTTCTCCAACTTGCCCTTGGTTTGCCTGATTGTTCCCTTTTGATTCTTGCCTTCTGCCCAAATTTCCTTTCCTTTGAAAATTTCCGCCCTTCTGGAAACCAATCCTCTTTACATTCCGATCTTGCGAACTTCCAGCTTCAGACTTTTCTCCATAAAATGGAACCTTCCTCTTCTTGTTATCCCTCTCTTTCCTTGACTGCATCCCATTATTCTCAATCAGAGCAGCTTTCTGTACTACTCCCGCATAAGTCTCAAGTTCAAACATAGCCACCCTATCTCTGATCCAAGGCTCCAATCCTTGTTGAAATTTCTTTGCTTTTTCTTCCTCAGTGCTGGTATACTTTGTCACAAACCTTGACAACTCAGTGAACTTCTTCTCATATTCCAGTACAGTCATGTTCCCTTGTTTTAACTCAAGAAATTTTAGCTCCATCTGATTCTGCATGTACTTAGGGTAATACTTGTCCAGAAATAACTTCTTAAATCTTTCCCAAGAAATCTGCTGAGTGACTTCCATAACTTTTACTGATTCCCACCAATAAATGACTTCTCCCTTCAAGAAGTAAGTGGCATACAGCGTCTTCTGATCGTCCCCTAACTGTACCAACTCAAAAGCCCTTTCCATCTCCTTGATCCATGTGTTTGCTATCACTGGATCAGTGGTATCCTGAAATACAGGTGGATTCACATTCTGAAAAGCCTTGAAAGTGACAATTTGTCTTGGTGGTACTGGTGGTTCAGGTGGTTGATATGGCTCACGGTTATCTTGGTTTTCAATTCGTTGTTGAAGAGTTAATTGTTGTTGAGCTATAGCATTGGTTTGCTGTTGCAAGGTTTCCAGTAGTTGAAGAATATTTGGGTCTGTGGTGAAGGTGGTTGTTGGATTCTTCTTTTTGGGAGGCATGATCCTGAAATAAGAGTTGTGTTATAACAAATATGAATGATAAAATGATTCGAGGGTATCGCATGGCATTCTTGTTTACATATGGGGTCACGTTTCCAAATTAAGCAGATATGATGATAAAAACATAAAATAACAGTTGAGAGCAAATGGAACAATAGCACATAATTATTGAAATTTTAAAGGTCACAGTACATAGGATTGGGACATAGTCTGATTCTAGAAATAACAGGCTTATTTAAAGGAAAGACAGAAGCAACTGGGGATTCCTTAGAGTTTGATAGTACAACAACATGAAAGGTAAATGGAAAGAACTAAGGCTCCACTCCATCTGAACGGGGCTTGGTAGACTTTTCCTCTCGAAGTGTCTTCACAATGCTCTGGAGCTCATCCGCCACCATCTGAATGACATACTGGCTGGTACGGTCCCGGTGCGCTGGCATCTCTTCAAGCTTAGTGTTGACGTACCCAACCAAGGTCTCAAGTCTCGCAATCATCTGCTCCTTGGGCTTCCCTTCGTAGTTTCGACTGTCCGGATACACGTTCTTCAGTCGGTCTATCAGTCGGTCGTACTTGCCCTGAAGCATGTCGAACTCGCGCCTCAACTCAGCATACACGGAGAAAGCAATAGTGTCGTCCGACCCAGAGGATGACGAGGAATGCGCCCTTTGCTGACAACCAATAAGAGGAGTATTAATAATAATTTACTTTACCTACTCTCTCGCATAGTATCTATAACCTACTCACAAGTCCTATAACCTATTTGGGCTGTCCAGGGACTCTAAACCGTAGCTCTGATACCAAAACCTGTCACACCCCCAACTTAAATAGCAAAATAGTTATAGTTATTACATCATTTTAATGAGTACTACACAACCAAAATCCAAGATCTTACAGTTTAGGGTTTGGAACAGCCCAACACTATCAACTATTACATCTGATTACAAATACCGAGTCCTCACACAGCTATTATTACTTATTCTACCTGGGCTCGAACATAAGCATCCGCATCACAGGTCTTACGGGCAGTCTGCTTGAATCTAACCATGGCTGCTAGCTGTAATATCAGGGTAAAGCAAGAAGTGAGCCAAAAGCTCAACAAGTGCTAACAATACAACGCAAAGCATAAATCGAGATATACCTTTAGGAATGACAATGGAATGACATAATCAATGATAATCGAGAGATAAATCTTATGTGAGTTGGCATCATTTTGCTTGCATCAAAACAAATTTTAAAACCATTCTTAATCAAAATCATTTTATGACGCTACGGATTACAGCCGGTGATCAGCCGCGAAGTAATCCCGAACCTCGCTGGGTTCTAAAACATTATTGGGAATCCCTAGGCAACTTTTAAGCCTAATATAAGTGTGGAAAGGACTCGCGTCTCAGTCCAGATCCACCATTCAAGAAAACATTTGTCCCCCTTTGGGACTGAAAAATCCACGTTTTAATCATTTTAAAAACTGATGCCGATTTATGACAAAATTTCTTTCGACTGTAATTATTTTTATCAAGGGATTATAGATCAACTTGAAACACTGGAAATATGACTCTAAATCTCAGGGCCATGATCTACTAGACTTTACTATATTAGGGTAGTTGAGAGGTTTCCATAAACAAGAACTTAGACAAGGAAATTAAGCCAGGCTATTGGATAAGATGAAAGAGTAATGCCAAACTAGACTTAAAGCAACAGTTGTAGACAAGATATAGGTATTAGAACATCAAAAGATAGGCATCACTGGTTCCAATAGGATAAAGGTGTTAAAATATAAAGAAGGCGATCATCAGCTCAGTATATAACAGGGTGTCAAGCTTTAGGGTAAGGATAGGGTTATCAAACAATCATGAATGTATTTAAGAAATGATTGGCTTTTAGGTATCAAAATAAAGTTTCTATCGAGGCTATTTCAAGAGTTGAATCAAAGCATCAGGGTGCAACATCAAGATTTCTCAGGGATCAGTAGCATGATAAACAAAAGGATCAATAAGATATTATAACGCATCTCTAATTTATCATGGCATTAAACTATCATAAAAGACTTTTGAACTACTTGCAATATGTACTCGAGGGTTCATGGCATTTCTATGTAACTCAAAGATAAACAAAAGATACTCTTGATTTAAATATATCAAAATGACTCAGGATAATTGCATCGATATATATATGAACTGTTTACAGTAAATGCGAAGGTCAAGTTGAATCACTTGCCTTGAGATAGACTGGTCTGGTCTGACTGGTAGGAGCAACAACTGGAGCTTCACTCGACTTTTATGGCAAGTTTTCCCTCGTCTCGAGATCCTACATAATAATAATAATCCTCATTATAATATATTCTTTCCATCTTAACCTATTTACAACCCGAAATGAAACATGGATGGCACTTAGGCCTATACGCACTTAATTCATATCCACCTTTATATTTTCAAATGTACACATGTAACCACATAATCACATATCGTATATTAATACCAAATAACATCATATACACCATAATGCCACACTAGGCTTGGATGATCTCGACTCACCACTCAAGTTACTTGGTCGCTAACTAAACGAAGTCTTCGAATTTGGGCTTCCTAACTCAATGTGCCTTTCCTAAATTATCCAAAACCTATTGACCCTCACTTGTGCCTTTTGTTCTACTGACCTTATACTATCTTACAACTATGGTGGTCGACCTAATACTCACTTCTAAGTGTCCTAAAACTATGCGATAAGTGAAAGTGTTCACTGGTGCAAATTTCAGAATGGTAACTAAGGTTTCTTGAGTGCATTAGACACTCTTAAACTACAAGTTTTTCTTCAAAATTTTTACACAAGACTTTCCTGACCTAAGGGCATCTCACAAGCTTGATGTGGCTCAAAGGCCTGGCTTGGGCCTTCTTGGGCCTAAGCTAAAAGTCCAAGGTTCCCCTGTTTTTTTCTGGGCAGAAAATGCCCTGACTTGAATTAACTTGTGACACGTGGTTCTAGCTCATATCCTATGAACTATGGTTGGAAAAACTTCTCTGACACACCCTCTAACTAAGGCCCAATTGGGCCTAATGAGGGCCTACCCATGACATGGCCAAATCTCCCTATTTCTAAGTTGTAACAAAACTGTCCCCTGCTGGACAGATTTTGTTATTCTACTTGTGCACCTAACCAAATGACATGCAAACCTCCAATCAACTCCTAAAACCTATTATATATTCCACATACTAACTTCTGGTGGCTTGGGCCTCAAAGTGCACATCAATGACATGGTCAAAACTCACTCTAAACCTCAGGGTACTAAACTGATTTTTCTGCAGAAACTATAACTCTCATTTTCCAAGGTTTTGACTTGACAAACCCAATTAACAACAACTAAATACTTAAACCAAGACCTATACTTGGTATTCTACTGAACTAACTCCCTTTTTCTCAAAATAACCTTGGTGAGATCATCCTTACCTAAGGTGCAACTATGGCAAAACGAAAGAGACTACTCTTAACAAATCGCAAATCTTCATGCTTTTGAAACAACAAGATATATATTTTTATAAAAGATAACCACAATTTATTACCATGCAACAAGAAGCATAAATAAATATTATCACATTATTCCTACTGAAATTAAGGCTCACTAACAAAATCTTTTCCAAATGATCAAAATCTTACAACAAACTAAGAGAATTCCACATGCATGCATGCCTTCGGGTTTTTCAAACCAAACAACATATTTTCTACATATATTCCATCTTAAAATTGACATGCAAGCCTAGCATAAGGTATACCTAGATGATCACTTAGCATGCAAGGAGTTTTATCAAATTTTCACCACAAAATTCAAGTCATTATCACATAAACATGCAAAAATTGAACAAAACAACAAGAATGATTTCAAGGACCATTCATTCGGCTCCCATATGGTCATGGCCGAATGAAATGGATGGAAATGGCCATTAAATCATCAAGAGTTTCCTTCTCAAGACTTGGCACTTATCCATTCATTGTAGTCCTCTCAAAAACAACCTTAAATCCATAAGAATCAAGATTGTATTTTGAGTTTCACTAAAACCTTTACATGCAACCCTTAAACTTAAACTTTCTACTCAAAACTCTTTGAAATATGAATGATCATGGTATGGGAGATAACATTTACTTGTATAAAGAGTAGAAGCTTGGTGGAGAAATGAAAAAAAATGGGGAGGGGTGGTTCTCGGCTAAAGGCCGAGAGTGAGAGAGAGAGAGCCGAGAGTGAGGGAGGAGGAGGGAGAGAAGAGTGAGTGTGGTGTGGGTGATGAGTAAAAATGATCATGACTTTGCTTGTCTTATGGTTTTTGTATTGGCAAAAGTGAGTGGAATTAGGAATTGACATGATTAGCCTTCCACTTGAACTTGGTTGAATTTGCATGCAAGGGTAAAGAAGGTATTTGGCTAGGAAATAAGAGTTAGTGGGGTGGTTATTGACTCTTTAGCCCTTTTGGAATGTATGGAAGGAATTTGCATGCAAGGATAACTATGGAATTTGCTAATTATATTTATAAAGATTTATTTTTATAAAATAAAACACAAGTTCAAAAATTATAAAATTTATACCATAAAATAACTTGGATTTTTAGAGATTTTATAAAGTCACTTTCAAAATTTGTGAACAAAATATCTTTTAAAAGAAAATTTCTCCAAGGCTTAGAATATTCCTTATAAATCAAAAGTAAAGGAAATAATTAAAATTTTGCTTTGAAAAAAAATCATGTATTACACATAAAAATTTTATAATGCAGAAATTCTCGCTTACACAATCGTACAATAATTGAACATATTTTTATTCGGCTTTAATATTATACCAAATCCACAATTAATATTACACGAAAATGCCGGTCGTAACACCGGGAGTCGAGGATCCCGAGTAGATTTTATATATATATATATATTTATATATATATATGGTTATAGTTTTCAAAACTATTAATCGAATAAGGTTTATTCGATAACTTTATTTTATTATTGAATATTATCTTGAATATTCATTCGAGGACTTATGACTCCTTTATATTATTTATTGAATATTATCTTGAATATTCATTCGAGGACTTATGACTCTTTTATATTATTTATTGAATATTATCTTGAATATTCATTCGAGGACTTATGACTCCTTTATATTATTTATTGAATATTATCTTGAATATTCATTCGAGGACTTATGACTCTTTTATTTTATTTATTGAATATTATTTGAATATTCATTTGAGGATGTATGACTCCTTTATTTTATTTAATGAATATTATTTATAATATTCATTCGAGGTATTATGACTCAGCTTATTTTATTTATTGAATATTATTTGAATATTCATTTGAGGATCTATGACTCCGATTATTTGCTGAGGTATATTCTTTATTCTATTAAAGAATAAGGTGTTAATAATCAAACTTATTTTCGATTATTCAAATAAAGATAATACTTTCATATAAGTATATCTTTGGTTATTTAATGTTTATTTCAAGTATAAGTTAATACTTCTACTTCAATTATTTTTATAAAGATTATTCTTTATGGGAATATTATTTAAAATAATAATATTCAGTCATTTTCTAAAATATTCTGGGGACTGATTTACTTCATTAAATCAGCCTTACTCCAAACACTCTTTAAAGTGTTTTCGAGTCTTCAAAATGATTTTTAAAAGTCAGAGCGGATCCCAAAAAACTCATTTTTATATTTAAGATCTTCCTTTTAAGGGGATTTAAATACTCGCTCAAAACCTGGGGAATCCGGCTCTGTGGTGTATTTTATATTCGCAACAAGGTTGCAGATTTGGTAAATGAATTGATTACTTGCCCAACGTTCGGGAAGTAAGCCCCTCTCATTGAGTCGGCATAAGCGACAGGCCGAGGTACGGTCTATTATTGTGTAAGTGGCTCAGTGGGAGTCCATCAAATGCATAGGTGGCTGAGTGGCAGTCCAGCATAGGTCTTAATTATGACCAGGGTGATGACCAGTGGGGAATTCGTCCATCTACTAGTAGAAAAGGTTACTTATTGGTATCTTTGCCTGATCAGCAAGATATCGGGTTTATGCCAAAATTCTTTTCCTTTCCAAAATTCATTGGATGTTTCGAACTCTGTTCATACTTCACATAACAGAGGTTCCAGGAAATGTTTAAAGGGATATATATATGTGGTTATATATATATCGGGACTAAATAAAGTATCTCATAACTTTTTCATTCAATAATCTTTCAAAGATTGAATCTATTCAAGTCTTATCTTGTGGTCTCATCAGTGGGATGAACTTTTGAAATTGATTATAACTTGAACGGTGGTAGTTCAAGTAGTATTGGGAATGATATAAATGTAGTGAAGTATTTGGTAACTTCATCTTTTAAACTTATATCTAATTAATAATTGTCTTATGAATGACAAAGATTTTCAGAAAAACGTTGAGACAAGGTTAGATATATGAGATCACCTTGCAACGATATTTTTTATATACAGTTATACACTGGGACTTTGTGTATATTATGCATGGAAGAGGACTTCTAATATTTTGAAAAGTATATATGTATATATATATATACTGAATATTTTGCGACTTCATCGCATTAAGTTATCAACTTGGGTCATTTCTTTTGACCAAGACTTTCATGAGTATTATGAGTAGGCTCATATATTGTAAATAATTATGCATATTATTTTGGTGGGCTTGCTGCTCACCCTTGCTTTCTTCTTTCATCACACAACAACAGTTAGGAAAGATGACCAGACTCCAGCAGACCCAGCGCAAGCGCGTGGAAAGCGTTCCGCGTCTTCCCGTTGATGTCGTAGCTGCTATAGCTGTAGAGGTAGATCTATTGTAGATTAGACCATCTGCTTTTGGAGAATCAATTATGTATAATTATAACTTGGGGCAGATAATGGCAATTAACTGTAAATTTATCAAGTAATCGTTTTGGGTTGTAATAACTTTTAAATTGTGGATTCAAAGACTTGTACTTATTTGAATTTCATCTCTGAGACTATAACGGGTTGTGGTGTATGTTAGTGTGGGGTCACAGCATAAGGTTGGTTATTATTAATTAAGTGAAGTGATATTGTGGAAAGAAAGACCGTGACGACCCGGATCCCCGACCCCGGATCTGGGGGTGTTACAGAAATGGTATCAGAGCTAAGCGTTATAAACCTCAGAGATGATGGGACGTTAAGATAATAAGTTCACTAAGATAATAAGAACTCTTGCCAAGTTCATAGTCGGACTACCTAACGTAGTACTGACAGTTAAAACCCTTATGGGAACCCTTATAAATGTAGCGATAGAAGCGTAGTTCATTATCGTATATGGTAGCGGGACTCCGAATCCTGAAGTTGAGGAACATCAACGCGATGATGTTTTATTACTAATTGGAGATGGGATTGTGGATCCGATAGAGTGTCCTAACGCAGGACCGGATGATGTTGATATTGAGGATGTAGCGGTTGAGGATGTTGTCCTAGAAGGGATAGTTGTTGAGGAGGATCCCATGGAGGATCCTGACAGGATTGGATAAAGGACCACTGATGAATTGATGACCATGGTTTGGTCGACTACCAGAGGTAGGATTGGCCGGTCACTACCGGAGGTTCGTTCAAGTTGTAAAGATAGTAGCCTCTTTAACGCGGCTTACTCGTAAGACTGAGAAGTTCGAATGGACAGAGAAATGCGAGAACAGCTTTCAAGAACTGAAGCAGAGGTTGGTGATGGCCCCTATGCTGGCATTGCCGGATGGAAAAGGTGATTTTGTGAAGTGTAGTGACGCTTCGCACAAGGAATTAGGGTGCTTCTTATATAGCACAGCAAGATAATCGCGTCTGCGTCAAGATAATTAAGGGAATTTAAAATTCGATATCCCCACCCATGAGCTTGGGCTCGTGGCAATAGTTTTACCCTAAAGATTGGAGGCACTACTTGTATGGAGAGAAGTGCGAGAATTACCTAAGCCATAAGTGCTCTAGTACATTCTTACGTAGAAAGAGCTCAACATACGCCAGAGGAGGCGGTTAGAGCTAATCAAGAATTATGATTGGGAGATTCTTTATCATTCGGGGAAAGCCAATATGGTGGCTGATGCCCTTAGTAAAAAGGAGAGACTCAAGATGATAATGTCTTTTGGAGAGTTTATAAGAGATTTTGAGAAAATGGAAATAGTAGTGAAGGTAACCGGAGCCGGTACCGAAAAGCTGTTGAGATAGCAATACAGCCCGAATTATTGGAAAAGATCATATTGTGCCAGAAAAGTTATGAATGAAGGCAGAGAGCCAACAAATAGATAAGAGGTTAATACCGAGAAAGATGAGAAGGGAATAATGAGGTATTCCTACAGAATTTGGGTTCCAAATGTTCAAGAGCTTAAAGATGAGAACTTAGATGAGAGCCATAGTTTGAGGAATAAGATTTAGAGTAAACCCTGAACGTGATAGTCAGGGAGGTCGCCATCAAGATAGAAGGAACCCATGACATAATGGAGTGGAAAATGAGGATTTTAAATTAAAAGATGACCCCAATTATGGGGAGTAGGATGAAACATTTCATAATAAGGAAACAGAAAGTCGAGTAAGGAAAGGAGACCCGAGACGGTACTCCTATACGGCAATTCATGGACCTGTCTAAAGAGAACTTAGACTATTATCTCCAACCACCACCCTGAGGAGACAGTGCGGTGGGAAATTCTTTCAGGACCTTTAAATCGCTAAGCTCTCAGAGTTCCAAGGAACAAACTGACCCAGTCGAGGCAAGAGCCTGGCTAAAGGAAATAGATGAATCATTTGAGATTCTAAATGATTGACGAACCACAAAAGACTGTTTTGTCACTTACCCTCCCAAGAGAGAGACCACCCGCTGGTGAAAGGCCAAGGAAGGCACGGAGCAAGAGATTATAATAAACTGATTAAAGTTCAGCCAATTGTTTTCGGGATCGTAATTCCCAAGGTTATGGAATAGTGTAAAAGCTTTAGAGCCAGAACAAAGGCAGACGAGTATGATGAATTATGAATTTAAGTTGTAAAAGTTGTCAAGATTCGTTTTAAGGGCACGAATCCAGAATGACGGGATGTCGAAATCAATGCTTATGTTGTGTTGGTTCATGAAATAACGATAAGAGAAAGGAATATAAAGGCAAGAGAGTTTGAGGAATGATAAGGGAGTCGGGTATGAGGAAACCCTAAAGACTCGTAGCAATAGAAATAAGAAAGTATGTAATCATTGGTATGAGGGTGATTCACCATGAGTTAAAATTGATGGTTGAAGGCATAAGAGTTATGTATATTTTATCCCCCTTTAAGTTGGGAGGATTCGAGGAAACCTTGAGATAATTCGAAGGATAAATAATGAGACGCGGATAGACTAAGGGGATAAGAAAGTAAGAAATTAAGAAAATTGGATGAAGGAAGTGACCTTCAAGAAGGTGAAGTGTAAGACCGGTGGCATGATACCCAGAAAGGGAGACGCCAGATATGAAAGATATCCCAACATTGAGGTGACTGTTGAGATAAACAACAAAAGTAAATAAGGAATTATTAAGAAGAAGTTCACGTTGAACATGACCCATATCTTCCAGAACATCCATGTTATCATTACCAAATCAGGAAAGAAAAGCGGATGACCATTGTTATCTTTTGGAGGCCATATGGATTGACCTCAATATTGAATAAGGATGCTATTGTGAAATTCGGTATAGACTATCGAGGTGGGAATGATTGAATAAGATACCCTTATCAGGGATATATGACTTTATTTATCCATGGAAGGATGCTTGTACTTTTTTTAAAGGTGGAATTAAGGATAGAGCATCGGTAACTTAAAATGAATCCTAGGGGAATGCATAAAGGTTGGCATTTCACCCTTAATAGGGACATTATGAGTTTTGACAGTATGATTTGGAAAGGATTAAGGTAACAACAACCTTTAAGTATCAGTGGAGAAAATTTTTCAGAAACATATAGATAATGGTTCTAGTATTAGTAAAGGGTATGTTGATATGCCCTGTATCTAGGGAATACAGGAGGAACGAATCAAGGATAACCTTAGAGGTTTTACAAGGAGAAAGGTAATATTCAAAATTCTCAAGAATAGAAATGTTGATAAAGAAAAATGACGTAATTATAATGATGCCAAATGGGGCACGTGTTAAACCACGAGAAAGTATGGATCGAACCAGTAATGGTCGAAATTGTTCAGGGCAATTAGGACTTAAGATAAAAGATGTTCTAATTATGATTGAGAGTCAGTCATGACAGTGATTAACCTCTAAAGACTGAGGGGATAACTTATGGAAAAATGGAAATTTTTTTTTAACTCATCAGATTTTAAGGAAAACATCTTCACATAAGCTGTGATTGAAATGAGGTAGAAAATTTAGTTGAAGGTGGTTAAAAGACATTGATTATAAGGAACTATTACTATCAGGAAAGGCCAAAGAGGTGGCCGACACTTTAACGGTAAAAGGATAATTATAGGCGCTTGTGCCAAAGGAATACAGTGATGATGGTTAAAGCTATGAAGGTTGTATTATGGTTTGGAAGATTGACATTCCTTCTGATGACTGTGCAATACCCAACCGTAATAGTAGTTGGTAAAGGTTTAAATTGTGTAATCGCCATGAACGGGCTATCTATCTTAGAAGGTCCTATCTTGAGATAAGCCAGGACCATGTTTCAAAAAGGACCAAACAAACCTTTGAGTTAAGTCTTCTATTGAAGGCATATGATTAAGAATGGTATTAACCTGCTATCGGTGCTTTGATTGAAACTCTTCTGAAATTTTATATGCTTCATGTCATGTATGTATGTCAGGATCAGGAGTGTTCTTCATGAATCAGGAATGGTGATTATGTTACCTCCTTAGAAGGATTTGTTACGACATGGATAGACTCCGTATGGTTAGCTATTAAGACTTCATGGAAAATGAATGACTACAGTGGGTCAGTGGTGGACCATAGTAAGGCAGCAATGATTCTGCGAGTAATGAGCTGATTACAACCGTGAGAGTTGTATTGGAATGGGTGTTGAGATTGAGTACCACTAATCGGGTCGTGGTAGTGTATAAGTTATCATTGATAGACTAATTAAGTAGAGTATCTACCTAGTGAATAATTATTCTTTCTTATCAATAGAGAGTCGTATTATTATACGAGGAAGGTTGCGGTGCAAGCATAGAATTCAAGTAACGATGATGTCTAGAATGAGATCCCAGATTCGATTTTCGATGTCGAGGGAGTTTCAAAGGTAATTGTGTATAAGCTCGAGGAAAAGTGTGGGTCCATAGAATGATGGACGGGATAGCGAAAATATTTAGGCATGGGAAATACGAGGCTATAATGCTTAATGTTGATTTATATACGTATATGTTTTGTTCTCCTATGACAAACCTCTATAGTTCAGAGGTAGGTTCCAAGCCAGATATTTTGTGGCAGTATATTTTTTTCATATATACAATTCTCTTCAGTTCGTTCTTTTCTCTTCTTTTCATTTCATGTAAGCTGAGAAGAACAACCCTTCCAGAAGGGGAGGTATTGCCGAATGACTATCTATCTTTGTGATAGAAGCCTAGTAGGATACCACATGTTGTTTAATTGCTTGTCAAGTACTAAAGGCTGGCCACCTTCTGTACTAACTATGCGATATAACAAGTGTTCATGATCATAGTGATCTCTCAACGAATTCCTTTACTTCTATATGATTGATCAAATTTTGGAAAATAGAAACAACTGAAAAAGGAGTAATAAAGTGGTGGTAGTATGCGGAATGGGAACACATTCGTGATACTAAGGTTGGCATGGTTATTAAAAGGTTATAGAACGCTAACGAGCAAAAGTATAACCAGTATAATATTAGGAACGGAAGGTGATAGCGATTACGAACTGGAAAAGAATGAGTATTGAGAAGCAAAAGTTCTAATGCTAAAAGCTATAATGAGAGTCTGTGCAATAGACTTGAAAGAATTTAGAATGATCACTTAATTCGGATTGAGTTATCTTACGATAATAGATCATATGTCATTATCGAGATGTCGCCTTATGAGATTCTTGAGGGAAGATAATGTCGATCTCCCTTATGTTAGGATGAAGTTGTAGAGCGTAAGATGCTCGGACCCGCAGTAGTCCAAAGGACCAGGGATATAATAGATCTAATCAGAGGACGACTGGTAGTAGCCAGGAAGGACATAAGAAGTATGTCGATTTGACACGAAAGGACAAAGAGTATGAAATAGGGGACCTAGTAATGTTATAGGTATCCCTTGGAAAGGATTGATGAGGTTCGGAAAGAAAGGAAAGCTAATTCTACAATTTGTTGGACCCTTGGATATATTAAGACGTTTGGGAAGTTAGCATATGAGCTAGCCCTAACCCCGAACATGTAGCAAGTTCATAACGTGTTCCACGTATCAATGATAAGGAAGTGTAATTCGGATGCCAGTCAAATAGAGGCATATGAGCGCGTAGATATGCAACCCGACGTAACCTATATGGAGCAACCAGGAAGGGTTATAGAATGAAAAGGAACAAGTGCTTAGGAGAAGGATTATCAAACTAGGCAGAGTTTGGTGGTAGAACCACAATGTGGAAAATTGACTCGAGAGTTAGAAAGTGTAATGCTAAGAAAGTATCCCCATTTATTTTCTATCTGATTCCGGGACGGAATCCTTTTAAGGAGGGGAGACTGTAATAACCCCAATTTTTGAGAAATTTTGAAACCCTTATGAATAGTGTTTTTGCTGAACGAGAAAACTTTTCAGACCACACTATATAGGAGTACTTTTATGGAAATTCTAAGATCGTATTAGTATTCCATAAAGTAAATGAGTGTATGTAAAGGTCGTTAAAATTCGAATCCGGACACTTTGATTTTTCCCGAAAATCCACCAGATACCGAAAGAAATGAGTATAAGGTAACATGATTAAAAGGATTTAAATTCAAGGATTATAAGAGAGGATCATAAAAGGAATATAAAATATTGAGAAAGCTTTAGGGGAACCCAAGTAATAAGATCCCAGATATGATCCCTCAAACGACGAACGAGAACGAAAGTTAAGCGAACCGTAAAACAAATAAGCGACCAAGAGACAAGCTTGTACAAGAAGCCAAGGATTATGACATCATCAAACCACAAGGAAAGGACATGTGTTAAAAAGGTGACACAAGCATGGTGACATAAGCATGACAAAAAGAAGTGTGTTGTTGGTTGATTCTTGGCCATGCAAAAGTTACCATGGTAAAAGATCAAAATTGCCAAGCCAAAAAGGAAATCAACCAAGCAAAATATCATAACACAAAAATTAAAAATTTGACTTTGCTCCCATGAAGAGAAGCTCTCGGCCAAAACAAACCCAGCAACTTGAAATTGTCATATCTCCTTCAATACTCACTCAAATGTTGTGTTCTATAGCTCTTTGGAAAGGTATTGAGATAGCCTACAACTCTTGTTCACAAGTCTCTTCCAAATAAGCATGGTAAGACCCTCATTTTTACAGTTCTTTAAATCGGACTTTTAGAAACTTCAAAGCCTAACTTTGCATTCTTGATTTCTTTGGAAAGATCAAGCTTGTAGGAGGCTCCATAAGGCTTCCTAGTAACTTTCCACCCTCCAAGAAAGGTATAAATCTTCACACCCTTTAGTAATAAGTTTTAATGTTGAAGTTTGGTGATGGTTTGGATGGATGAGTAGTTATTCGAACGATAAGCATGATTCGAGCTTAATTGTTAAGTAGTTTAGTTGAATTTGGAGATGTTATAATATATGATTGGATTGAGATCCTTGAGCTTATTATGACTGAAATCAGTATCATTGATATGTATCTTGAGTTTTTGTTGATTGGTAGTTGGATTGATATGATTTGGAATGGTAAAAAAATTGGGAAATCGCGTAAACATAGCCGTCGTAATGTCCGATTTTCTTTGGACTGTTTTTGTGCATAACATTAGGACCCGAGAACCCCCTGCTAGATTGTGACCACTGCCATGTTTAGATAGCTCATGTTACGAGCTTCGTTTTGATATGTAGTTCGTTCGATTCCGATTTACGGTTTAGGAGAAACGACCATTTCAAGTAACGGCGTTTCACGAACGAAACTTTTTCCCTCGCCTTACTTTGAAATGTAGGTTAAAGACCAAAAAGGGTTAATTAATGCATGAAACATTTATGGTAAGTGTTTTAGGCAGTTGGTAAGTCACTCGCGAAGGAATCGCTTTAAAACTCGTAAAGGTTAAATTATTAAAAATGAAGGAGCCGAGGGTACCCGAGTGACTTAAGCAAATCAGTGAGCGCAAAATCAAGCGTTAGAGTCTAAGTTAGTTAAAGTATAGATTTACAAGTGATTTTGGTTTAATTCCAACTTACTTGTTGTTTATAGGTTACCAGACTCGTCCCGAGCCTTTTATCACCCCAAGTCGCTCAGGCAAGTTTTCTACCCGTTATACTGTTGTTGTGATGAATATATGTATATGCATTATCTTGCGATAGATGCATGTTGGTTAATTAGCAAATGTTGCGATATATTGAAGCATGCTGATATGGTATATATATATATGCATGCCTGTTTCGTATTCTTGATTTATATATCTGTTGGTTCAAGTGCTTATTCGTTGCATAATACCTATGCTAGAGATAAGCGGTATTTGCGTATACCCTTAGTATAGGGACCCAAAGGTGAAAACATTTTCTAAAACCGGGAGTCGAGGATCCCGAGTAGATTTTATATATATATATATATTTATATATATATATGGTTATAGTTTTCAAAACTATTAATCGAATAAGGTTTATTCGATAACTTTATTTTATTATTGAATATTATCTTGAATATTCATTCGAGGACTTATGACTCCTTTATATTATTTATTGAATATTATCTTGAATATTCATTCGAGGACTTATGACTCTTTTATATTATTTATTGAATATTATCTTGAATATTCATTCGAGGACTTATGACTCCTTTATATTATTTATTGAATATTATCTTGAATATTCATTCGAGGACTTATGACTCTTTTATTTTATTTATTGAATATTATTTGAATATTCATTTGAGGATGTATGACTCCTTTATTTTATTTAATGAATATTATTTATAATATTCATTCGAGGTATTATGACTCAGCTTATTTTATTTATTGAATATTATTTGAATATTCATTTGAGGATCTATGACTCCGATTATTTGCTGAGGTATATTCTTTATTCTATTAAAGAATAAGGTGTTAATAATCAAACTTATTTTCGATTATTCAAATAAAGATAATACTTTCATATAAGTATATCTTTGGTTATTTAATGTTTATTTCAAGTATAAGTTAATACTTCTACTTCAATTATTTTTATAAAGATTATTCTTTATGGGAATATTATTTAAAATAATAATATTCAGTCATTTTCTAAAATATTCTGGGGACTGATTTACTTCATTAAATCAGCCTTACTCCAAACACTCTTTAAAGTGTTTTCGAGTCTTCAAAATGATTTTTAAAAGTCAGAGCGGATCCCAAAAAACTCATTTTTATATTTAAGATCTTCCTTTTAAGGGGATTTAAATACTCGCTCAAAACCTGGGGAATCCGGCTCTGTGGTGTATTTTATATTCGCAACAAGGTTGCAGATTTGGTAAATGAATTGATTACTTGCCCAACGTTCGGGAAGTAAGCCCCTCTCATTGAGTCGGCATAAGCGACAGGCCGAGGTACGGTCTATTATTGTGTAAGTGGCTCAGTGGGAGTCCATCAAATGCATAGGTGGCTGAGTGGCAGTCCAGCATAGGTCTTAATTATGACCAGGGTGATGACCAGTGGGGAATTCATCCATCTACTAGTAGAAAAGGTTACTTATTGGTATCTTTGCCTGATCAGCAAGATATCGGGTTTATGCCAAAATTCTTTTCCTTTCCAAAATTCATTGGATGTTTCGAACTCTGTTCATACTTCACATAACAGAGGTTCCAGGAAATGTTTAAAGGGATATATATATGTGGTTATATATATATCGGGACTAAATAAAGTATCTCATAACTTTTTCATTCAATAATCTTTCAAAGATTGAATCTATTCAAGTCTTATCTTGTGGTCTCATCAGTGGGATGAACTTTTGAAATTGATTATAACTTGAACGGTGGTAGTTCAAGTAGTATTGGGAATGATATAAATGTAGTGAAGTATTTGGTAACTTCATCTTTTAAACTTATATCTAATTAATAATTGTCTTATGAATGACAAAGATTTTCAGAAAAATGTTGAGACAAGGTTAGATATATGAGATCACCTTGCAACGATATTTTTTATATACAGTTATACACTGGGACTTTGTGTATATTATGCATGGAAGAGGACTTCCAATATTTTGAAAAGTATATATGTATATATATATATACTGAATATTTTGCGACTTCATCGCATTAAGTTATCAACTTGGGTCATTTCTTTTGACCAAGACTTTCATGAGTATTATGAGTAGGCTCATATATTGTAAATAATTATGCATATTATTTTGGTGGGCTTGCTGCTCACCCTTGCTTTCTTCTTTCATCACACAACAACAGTTAGGAAAGATGACCAGACTCCAGCAGACCCAGCGCAAGCGCGTGGAAAGCGTTCCGCGTCTTCCCGTTGATGTCGTAGCTGCTATAGCTGTAGAGGTAGATCTATTGTAGATTAGACCATCTGCTTTTGGAGAATCAATTATGTATAATTATAACTTGGGGCAGATAATGGCAATTAACTGTAAATTTATCAAGTAATCGTTTTGGGTTGTAATAACTTTTAAATTGTGGATTCAAAGACTTGTACTTATTTGAATTTCATCTCTGAGACTATAACGGGTTGTGGTGTATGTTAGTGTGGGGTCACAGCATAAGGTTGGTTATTATTAATTAAGTGAAGTGATATTGTGGAAAGAAAGACCGTGACGACCCGGATCCCCGACCCCGGATCTGGGGGTGTTACAAATATACTCTGCTTCTGCAGTTGATGTGGAAATTGACTTTTGTTTCTTGCTGTACCAAGAAACAATTCTGCCTCCAAGAAATTGGCAGCTTCCACTTGTGCTTTTCCTGTCAATTTTGCAACCTGCAAAATCTGCATCTGAGTAACCTATTAGTTTAAAATCTGATTCTCTAGGATACCATAATCCCAGAGCAGCTATTCCTTTAAGATACTTAAAGATTCTTTTCACAGCTGTTAAGTGAGGTTCTCTTGGATCTGCTTGAAATCTTGCACAAAGACAGGTAGCATACATGATATCAGGTCTACTAGCAATTAGATAGAGTAGAGAGCCAATCATACCTCTGTAGTCAGTAATATCTACTGATTTACCGGTATCCTTATCCAGTTTTGTTGCAGTGGCCATGAGAGTGGATGCACTTGAACAATCTTGCATTCCAAATTTCTTCAGCAAGTTTCTGGTGTACTTGGTTTGACAAATAAAAGTGCCTTCTTCATTCTGCTTGACTTGAAGGCCCAGAAAAAAGCTAAGTTCCCCCATCATACTCATCTGATATCTTGACTGCATTAGTTTGGCAAACTTCTTGCAAAGTTTGTCATTTGTAGACCCAAAAATGATATCATCAACATAAATCTGGACCAGAAGTAAGTCCTTTCCATGGTTGAGGTAGAACAGTGTTTTGTCTATTGTTCCTCTGTTGAATCCACTTTCCAGAAGAAACTGAGCTAAACTCTTCCTGCATTGCTTGCACCCAATCAGCATCTTGAAGAGCTTCTTCCACTTTCTTTGGCTCAGTCTGAGAGAGAAAAGAATTGTAGAGACATTCATTTGAAGTACCTGTTCTAGTTCTGACACCTGCATCAGGATTTCCAATTATCAAATCAGGTGTATGTGATTTTGTCCACTTCCTTGCAGATGGAAGGTTTTCTCTAGAACTGGATGCTCCCCCATGATCCATGCTATCTTCATTTTCATTTTCTGATGCTCCCCCTAAAACTGTGCTCTCTGAGTTGGATTCTTCAGTATTTAGATTTTCAGCACTATCAGAACTTGGCTTATAAGAACATGACGAATCAGAACTTGAAGAGCCAGATGTATGTTCTGATGTTTCTTGAGCTGAGGTAGGATCTTGAGTATGCTCCCCCTGCATAGGTGCATCTTCCCTTGGCGTAGCCACCACAGTTTCAATAACATCAGAGTTTATTCCATCAGAGTTTACAGTATCAGGATTTAGACTGTCAGGATTTTCAGTATCAGAATTTGAGTCTTCATTTTCAAATCTCAGCTGATCATGGTCAATGAAATCTTCAAGACCAGTAATCTTCTTGTCATCAAAAGAGACATTGATAGATTCCATGACCACTTTTGTTCTCAAATTATAGACTCTGAAGGCTTTCGTGGAAAATGGATATCCAATAAAGATTCCTTCATCAGCTTTTAGATCAAACTTTGATAGCTGTTCAGGATGAGTCTTGAGAACAAAACACTTGCATCCAAATACATGAAAGTATTTCAGATTTGGCTTCTTTTTCTTTACCATCTCATATGGTGTTTTTCCATGCTTGTTAATGAGTGTTGCATTTTGAGTAAAACAAGCAGTCTGCACAGCTTCAGCCCAGAAATAGGTTGAAAGCTTTGCTTCTTCAAGCATTGTACGTGCAGCTTCAATGAGAGTTCTATTCTTCCTTTCAACAACTCCATTTTGCTGTGGAGTTCCAGGAGCAGAAAATTCCTACTTTATTCCATGGTTTTTGCAGAACTCTTCCATTATCAAATTCTTGAACTCAGTGCCATTATCACTTCTTAAAATTTTCACAGAATCTTTGACCATTTTATCCAGATGTTTGACATGATCAATCAAGATAGATGTAGTTTCACTTTTTGTGTGCAAGAAATACACCCATGTGTATCTGGTGAACTCATCCACTATGACCAAGGCATACTTCTTCTTTGCAATAGACATGACATTTACTGGACCAAATAGATCAACATATAGTAGATGATAAGGCTCAAGAATTGATGATTCAGTCTTGCTCTTGAATGAAGATTTTCTTTGTTTGGCTTTCTGACAAGAATCACAAAGACCATCAGGAGCAAATATTGACTTTGGCAGTCCTCTCACAAGATTTTTCTTGACCAGTTCATTTATATTGTTGAAATTTAAATGAGAGAGTTTCTTATGCCAATTCTAGCTTTCTTCAATTGATGCTCTACTCATCAGACAGATTGCAGAACCATCAGTACTTGTTGAAAGCTTAGCTTCATAAATGTTACCACGCCTGTATCCTTTCAGAACAACTTTGCCTTTGGATTTACTCATAATTTCACAGTGTTCTTCAAAGAAATCAACATGATAACCTCTGTCACAGATTTGACTTATACTCAGTAGGTTGTGTTTAAGTCCTGAGACCAGAGCTACTTCTTTAATTATGACATTTCCAAGATTGATATTGCCATATCCCAATGTTTTTCCAATGTTGCCATCTCCATAAGAAACACTTGGGTCAGCTTTCTCCACAAAGTCTGATAACAGGGCCTTATTTCCAGTCATATGTCCTGAACATCCACTGTCCAGAACTAGAATATTTTTCCTGTTGCCCTGCAATCATAAAGACCACTAATTATTAGTTTTAAGGACCCAGACTTGCTTGGATCCTTTGGCCTTATTAAGTTTGTTAACATTTGCAGCAGATTTAGCATCAGAGTTTATGTTAACATTTTTCTTATCAGAACTTACACTATCAGACTTTGAATCAGGATTTACACTAGAAAGAACAATGGAAACTTTCTTCAAAGAAGGTTTTATTTGATAATAATCATAGTACAAACTACGATATTCCTTACAAGTATAAATGGAATGCCATAAACTACCACAATGAAAACAAGGATTTTGTGGTTTGTATCTAACCGACTGACTCTTAACTCCTGATTTTGAAAGTAGGGAGTTAATATTCTTATTCTTCCTGCAAAAAGAAGCCAGATGGTTAGAACTTCCACAGTTATGACATGTTTTCCTAGGAGCATCAGGAACAGGTTTATAATTATTGATTTTATTCACACCTTCCTTTCCATTCCTATTTGTCTTAGGTGATTTTACCTTGTTTGCATTCTTAACATCTTTCAGCTTATGCTTAAGCTGCTTCTTTGTCATTAAGCCTATGTTCACTTTAGCTGTCTTTTCCTGTTTTAGTTTGTCAGAAGTTAACTCCTTTGTAACTTCTGATTTCTCATTTTCAGACTTTACAGTTACAAACTTAACAGGTTTTAACTTTGGCTTTTGCTTATCAACAGGCTTAATTTCTTCAGTTCCTTTATCATTCTTATCTTCTCCATAACCTAAGCCCTCTTTCCAGTTTCCACTACTTAGCAAATTTTGAGTTGTTTTTCCAGAGTTAGTCCAAGTCCTTATAATCTCTCTTTCCTTTTCTAACTCAATTTTTAGAGATTCATTCATTTTTAGCACTTCATCCCTAACATAAATAACATCATCTCTATCCTTCTGAGTTTGATGGAACATGACTAACTCTTTTCCTAAGAAATCATTTCTTTTCTTAAATGCAAGATTTTCAGAAGTTAATCTTTCACATGTTAAAGTTTGATCTCTATAACTAATAAACATGGTTTTAAGATATCTTCTCAACTCATTAATATCATCAGTATGAAAAGCATAAGTAGTCTGAGGTACCTTTGTTTCAGCAGCTTCAGAACTGCTCTCAGCACTTTCTTTATCAGCATTTGCCATCAATGCATAGTTTTCCTCACTTTCAGAGTCTGAGGTGTCTGTCCAGCTTTTCTACTTTGTGACAAGAGCCTTGCCTTTGTCACCCTTTACCTTCTTGCAATCAGGAGATATGTGGCCTTTCTCACCACAGTTATAGGATTTAACATTGGTGTAATCTCCTCTGTCAGACTTTCCTCCTCTGCCTTCAGATCTTCTGAAATTCTTCTTATCAGAACTTATGCCTTTCCTGGAAAACTTCTTTCCCTTCCTGAGCTTCCTGTATGCAATCTTTGTGATTCCTTTCACCATAAGAGCACACAGCTTCATCATCTCCTCATCAGCATCAGTCTCATGCAAGCTTTCAGAATCTGAGTCATCATCACTTTCAGAACTTGATGACTCAGTTTTAGACTTTATGACAAGAGCTTTACCCTTGTCTTTCCTTGAGGAAGCTGCTTTGGGGAATTCTTCTTCAGCCTTAAAAGCTACTGTCCTTGACTTTCCTCCTTTCCTCTTGCTTCTTTGTTCCATCTCAAGCTCATAAGTCTTGAGCATTCCATAGATTTCGTCAAGAGTTGTTTCATCAAGATTGTAGTTGTCTCTTATTGTCGTTGCCTTCAAATCCCAGCATTCAGGAAGAGCTAACAGGAACTTAAGGTTTGAATCTTCAAGATCATACTCTTTATTAATCAATGACAAATCATTCAAAAGTTTGACAAATCTATCATATAAATCATTCAATGACTCATTAGTCTTTGAGTCAAAGTGTTCATACTCTTGAGTGAGTATTGTGTTCATGTTCTTCTTAATTGTGTCAGTTCCCTGACACCTTGTTTCCAGAGCATCCCATATCTCCTTAGCAGTCTTGCAGTTGATTACCCTGTTTGACATTACATTATCAATGGCACTATGCAGTAAGTGTCGTACCTTGGCATCCTTAGCAATTGATGCTATATCTTCAGCAGTATAATCACTCTTCTCCTTTGGTACGGTCTTTGCTGCTTCACCTGCAACTGCAACAGCGAGCTTGGTTGGTTTGTGAGGCCCTTCCTTGATTCTATCAAGGTATTCTGGATCTGTTGCTTCCAGGAACATGGTCATCCTTACCTTCCATATGGGATATTCAGATGGTATCGGTATGGGAACCTTGATAGTCTCATACCGACTTTGAATTTGTGGCTTTGGAGGTTCTTCAGCTTTGGTAGGCTTAGTTGGAGTTTCTGTGTCAGACATGATTGTGTTTGGATCTTTAGCTGTATATATGTTAACAGATTGACTCTGATACCACTTGTTAGGTCACACACACTGTAGAGGGGGTGAATACAGTGTATAATATAATCAAATTGAACTTTAATATATTAACTAACAGAAAACAAACTTTATTGAAATAATAAACTCTGTTATAGTATGGAACTGTTACCTCTCAATGATGAACAAATATCACGAGAGCTGCTAGGGTTACAATGAATAATCTTCTCGAATATATGATAACACTTATAGTGTAAACCCTATGTCTGTGTTTATATACTACACAGTTACAAGATAACTGCTAATTGATATGGAATATAATTCTGCTTCCTAAAATATATCAATCAGATATCTTTTCTTCCAAGTATTCCATTCTTCATGGAATTCCTTCTTCATGCATATCTCTTTTTATGTTTATCTCGATCTTCTTTCCGTTAATCAGCTACTGTCCTTCTCTAATCATCCTTCAGCACTTAAGTTCT
The DNA here is from genome assembly GCF_009905375.1 of Apium graveolens. Lineage (NCBI taxonomy): Eukaryota > Viridiplantae > Streptophyta > Magnoliopsida > Apiales > Apiaceae > Apium > Apium graveolens. Next base: position 94,337,119 of record NC_133653.1, read on the forward strand.
GATATCTAACTTCTGATAATTATCTCCTGATAATATAAGTACTGATATCCTTAAGTCCTGACTTCCAGTATAAGTACTGATCAACAGTTAAGTACTGATTTGTCCTGTTAAGTAAGATCTGAAATCTAAACATAAATTATATTAGTCATGACATTATCAAATATATCTAACATGTTATTCCTGTAAGGCATGTTAAATGGCATTTGTGGCATACTAAATAGAGCATAATATGGATTAGGTACAAATGGTATATTAGCAAACAGTGCATTCATATTCTGTGTAGACATAACATTCATAGGCATAGGAGGCATGGCATTCATGTTGGGAAAGTGAGGTGACACATATATGGAAGTAGGCATGGCAGATTTGCAATTAACAGACAAATGATTTACATTATCACACTTGACACAGATTTTTCTAGGAGCATATTTATCAGGTGTGTAGTTATTGTGTTTATTAATCCCTACTTTACCATTTCTATAATTTCTCTTTTTAGCCTCTGTTTTAACCTCAATCTTTTCAAGTCTTTCACTCAATTGCTTGACAGTCATATGACCAACATTAGCCTTCTTCTTCTTCGTCTTCTTCACTTGACTAGATTCTCATGGAACAAAATTCTTGGAAACTGATCCATATTTCTCATTTAACTTGACAAGCTTGGCTTTACTCACAGGCTTGCTCACAGTCGACGGATGAGGATTTATATCACTTGACGGATAACTCTTTTTGTTCCGACGGATGACCCTCATCATCTGTTGAGTCTACATCTGTTAGCAATCCTTCCACCGAATTGGATTCCAGCTTCTCCTTGTTCTTTTTCCAGGCTGCAACACAAAAGGACTCAATCCCTTGAACTTTGGTGATTTGAGCATGAACATCTCTAGATGTTTTCCATGCCTTAATCACCTCATGTTCTCATTCAAGCTGCTTCTTCAAGATCTCTTTTTTCTTCAAGGACTCAGTTAATTCATCCTTAGCAATTTTACACTCAATTCTTAATTTTTCAAATTCAATGAACTGAGACTCTAGCACATTATTCCTCTCACTTAAAAACAAATTGTTTTCTTTGATTTTAGCATTTTCCTTAGTAAGAGACTTAAGTGTAACACACAAATAATATAGTTATGTAGACATGTCATTTATAGCATCATTACACTCAGCTTTAGATAAATGTGCAAGGTTAGTGGTGATTACCTGATTACTTGAAGAACTTGTCTCTGTTTCATCAGACTTGACCATTAGGGCTAGATTGACATAGCTGACATCCTCATCCTCATCCAGACCATCTGCAGCCCAGTCATTTTCCTGTGTAATGAAAGCTCTTTCCTTTTATTTGAGCAGCTCAAAGTATTTCTATTTATAATCCACAGGCTCAAACTTCTTTTTATTGGAATCTGACTTTTTACACTCACTGGCAAAGTGCCCTGCCAAGCCATATTTGAAACACTTGAATTTTGATTTATCCACCATATTTCTATTTGGCTTAGCTGCTCCAAAGTTCTTCTTGAATTTGAGCTTGACAAATCTTCTGGAAAGAAATGCTAGATGTTCATCAATATCTTCCATGTCATCTTGGCTCAAAGAATCTTCATTTTCTGCTATCAGCCCCTTGCCCTTGTTTTCACAGACCTTTGAAGTTGATTCAACAGCTTCCATTTTCATCTCCTTCTCTTTCTCTAACTCAGCAACTAGTGCAATGGACCCTCCTTTCTTTTTTCCTCTCTCCATCCTCTCATCTTGCTCTATTTCAAGCTCATAAGTCTTCAGGATGCCATACAGTCTCTCCAAAGTAAACTCCTTATAATCTTGAGAGTTTCTCAATGAGACTATCATTGGTTTCCATTCCTTTGGAAGAGATCTAAGGAACTTCAGATTGGAGTCCTTTGTCTGATAGACCCTTCCATGCAACTTTAGAGCATTTAGTAGTTTTTGAAACCTACTAAAAATGTCAGTGAGAGACTCACTTTCTTCACTATGAAAATGCTCATATTGCTGAATCAGTAGCTGCATCTTGTTTTTTCTAACTTGCTCAGTGCCATCACAGATAATCTGTATTGTATCCCAAACATCCTTGGCAGTTTTGCAATTGATGATGTTGTCAAACATGTCACCAGCAACTCCATTGAACAAGATATTCATGGCCTTCTTATCTTTCCTGACTTGTTCAATATCAGGATTAGACCATTCATGCCTTGGCTTGGGGATAGATGGCTAATTTCCAGTTGCAGCTCTCATTGGTACATGAGGGCCTCTTTCTATACAATCTACATAGGCCTCATCTTGAGAAAGTAAATGAAGATGCATCTTTACCTTCCAGTGATGGTAATTATCTTTATCCAGAAAAGGAATCTTGACTCCAACATCCTTCTTGTTCATCTTGCTATTTTATTTTGATCTTTAAACTCTTTGTTTATCAAGAGCTTGCTCTGATACCAATTGTTAGTCCCTAACAATGCAACAAGAATTACAGAAGGGGGTTGAATGGAATTCTTGAAACTTTTTCTTGGTTTAAAAATTGTTCTAACTTAAATATATATATATATATCAGTGTGAATTGATTTGCAGAGTGCAGAATAATAACTTGAAATGAATCAAAACACAAGTCTTTAAAAACTTTCTGGTGGATTTGAATGTATCCACCAGAGATATATAATATATCAAGAGAACTCTGTGTAGCAATTAGCTCACAGCTGCTTACAAATTTTAACAACTAAGATTGCAGAGAAATGCTAAGAATACAGCTTACAAATGTTTCTCTCTTGGTTGCTTAGTTAGTTGTTCTATTTGCTACTTCTTGGTTTATATATTACCAAGATTACAAAGTAATAAGATATGATAATAAAACAAAAAACTATCAATTCTAATACTATGCTACTTCATTGCTCTTTTCCAGCATCTTTGAATATCTTCATAATAGCATGGAAATGGTAATGCTTCTTTGTTCTCTAAAACCCAGTTGAATAGGCTTCCACATTCCATTTGCACACACTCGACGCATGTGACTATATTGTCACTGTCAACAGATGTTTGAATTCTTTATCCGTCGGGTTCATGATCATCCGTCGAGTTCATGATCATCCGTCGGATTGTCTTATTGATCATCCGTCGAATGACGTTGTTTTTTATTCGTCGGGTAACAATCTGGACTTGACTTCATTTCAATACATCATCTATGTACAATTAATCAACCTATTCTGCATATCTAGTTAAAGTCAACATGACTTGAGTACTACTTACAAAATCTAAACAATGTTTATGCAGAAATGTGCTACAAACTTATTGTTACATAATCTACTCACTCGATGGATAATAAATCATCATCCGTCGGGACTATATTGAGTCATCCGTCGGGACTATAATCCTTTTCCGTCGAGTGCTACAATTTTCACTAAGTAAAATCTACCAAGGTGTTTTATTAATGAAATCATCAAGTACACAACATATTCACAACAAAAGTAGATTATGATATAAACATTCATTCTGAGTTGCACTTCTTGTCTTTACACCATCATCAGGATTTTCAATGATCAGATCAGGAGTATGACGTGTAGTCCATTTTCTGGCACTAGGAAGTGTCCTTCTGGAGCTAGATGCTCCCCCTGAATTGTATGCCTCATTAAATACATTTGAGGCTCCCCCTAAATCTGTTGTGTTATCTCATGATGAGATATTGGAACTTGACTCATGTTCATCTGATGTTGAATCGGCATTGGATTCTGAGAGATTAGATTGAGAAGAACCTTGAGATGATTCTTCAGTGTTAGTACCATCAGCTGACCATTGTAGTTGCTCCCCCTCAATATGTGCAGGATTATTAGTACAATGATTATCTTCAGAATCTGAAGGGGTCTCAGGATTTGGATCATCAGGATTTGTCAGTTCATTAGAGTTTGATCCAGATTCCAACAATGCATTTTCTTTTGCAAAGATTAGAATTTCATGAGTGTCTTCTGCAAAGCCAGGAATCTTCTTATCATCAAAAGATACATTGATGGAGACAACTACAGTGTTTGTTCTTAGATTGAAAACTTTGTATACTCTTGATGGTGAGTATCCAACAAAGATTCCTTCATCAACCTTTGATTCAAACTTTCCAAGCTGATCAGTATGAGTTCTCAAAACAAAGCACTTACATCCAAATACATGAAGATGTTTGAGACTGGGCTTCTTCTCTTTTAGCATTTGATAAGGAGTAACACCATGCATGTTTATCAGAGTTATATTCCGAGTATAGTATGCTGTGTTTACTGCTTCAGCCCAAAAGTAAGTGGGTAGTTTTGTTTCTTCAAGCAGAGTTCTGCTAGCTTCAATCAAGGTTCTGTTCTTCCTCTCAACAACACCATTTTGTTGAGGTGTACCAGGAGCTGAGAATTATTGTTCTATGCCTTTGTACTTGCAGAATTCCTTCATTTTTGAATTCTTGAATTCAGTGCCATTATCACTTCTCAGAATTTTCACTTTATGTGTAGATCCATTTTTAATTTGCCTTATGTGGTCCAGAAGAATTTCTGGAGTTTCATCCTTCCTGTGTAGAAAATAAACCCAAGTATATCTAGTGAAATCATCAACAATTACGAGTGTGTACCTTTTCTTATTGATGGACATTATGTTCACTGGTCCAAAAAGGTCCAGGTCTAGCATGTGATATGGCTCAGAAATAGAGAATTCTGTTTTTTTTAAAGATACTCTTCTTTGTTTAGACTTTTGGCATGCATCACAAAGACCATCACTTGAGTATAACATATTTGGTAATCCTCTTACAAGCTCCTTCTTGGCAAGTTCATTGATTGAATTGAAGTTGAGATGTGAGAGCTTCTTATGCCAGTTCCAGCTCTCATCTACTGAAGCCTTAGAGATAAGGCAAGTAGCTTCCTTTTCAAGACTTTCATGTAGCCTTGCTTCATATATGTTACCATGTCTGTATCCTATCAAGACAATTTTCTTTGACTTGTTATGAACAACTTCACAGTATGAGTCATAGAATACCACATGATAACCTCTATCAGTGATTTGACTGATGCTCAGAAGATTGTGCTTCAGTCCATCCACCAGAGCTACATTCTCTATTGCTATCTTCCCAATTATCAAGTTGCCATATCCCAGAGTGTGTCCTACATTTACATCTCCATAAGATACATCTGGGCCAACCTTCTTCTCAAATTCTAACAACAGGGATTTATTTCCAGTCATGTGTCCTGAACATCCACTATCCAGGACAAGTGTATTTTTCTTGTTACCTGCAAGTTTTCAATTTCTTACTCCTGCAATCAATAGCAAGATGATTAGTATTTCCATAGTTAAAACAAGTTTTTCTAGGAGCATTGGGAACAACCTTGTAATTTGAATTCTTAGAAATACCTTGCTTACCATTCCTGTTTCTTTTAGGACTTTTTACTTGAGGTTTTTTGGTAACCTCAAATAATTTCTTTTTCAATTGTTTTGCTGACAAAAGTCTTATGTTCTTTTGTTTCTTAACAGTCTTAATGGTTTCCTTGCTTTTCCTTTCTTTGAGATTTATTACTTACCAGTTTTTCTTGTGATACTGATGTTGAACCCTTTTCAAAGGTGGATTTGGGTTCATCAGCTTCTGAAGAAATAAACTTAAAAGGAGTTTTAAGGGAAATTTTATTTTCAGTGTCCACATCCTTTACTCCATCTTTATAGCCTAGGCATTTTTTCCAGTTTTTCTTTGAGATCATCTCATGAACCTTTTTGCCTGAATCAGTCCAGGCCTTAAGGGTTTTTCTTTCATTTTCTAAATCTATCTCTAACATACTATATCTAGCCTCAAGAATCTTTACTGTATATTTAGCTCTCTCACATTCTTTCTTCAAATCTATCTGATTTATTAAGTCAGACTCTAACTGTTCATTCCTAGATTTCAGGATCTCAATTTTAGTTATAAGTCTATCATTTTCTAGAGCCTTATTCTTGAAATTACCATGCAGAGATTTAAGAATAGATTTCAATTCAGATATATCTTCAGTATTAAAAGAGAAGAAGGAAGTTGGTACCTAACCCTTAGACTCAGAAGAAGCAGGATCATCAAGACTAGCCATTAGTGCATTACATGTGTCTTCATTTTCAGAATCAGAGGAGTCCATCCAATTCTTGCTTGATGTGATCATGGCTTTGTTCTTCCCTTTATCATGCTTTGTTTTCTTGCACTCTGTGGTAAAGTGACCAGGTTCATCACAGTTGTAGCACTTGATCTTTGTCTTGTCTACCTTTCCAGCTTTAGAGTCCTTTCCATCTTTTCTCCCAGTTGACTTCCTTTCACCTCCAGTAAACTTCTTCCTGAAGCTTCTGTTGTTCTTAGACTTCCTGAATTGCATCCTCCTGAAGCCTTTAACCATCAATGCGGCCATTTGCATGACATCAAAATCTATCATATTCTCATCAACTTCAGAATCGGTATCATCATCAGGATTTGATGATGAATCATCAGTATCTGATTCTGGCAAATTTTTCTTCTTTCTTAAAACTCCAACATACTTTTCTTTTGAAGCTTTATCATTTACTTTCAAAGCAACAGATTTCCCTTTGTTGCTTTTCCTCTCCTTCCTTTGCTAGACTTCCAAATCATGAGTTCTCAGCATGCCATAGACTTCATCCAGAGTAATTATTTCCAAATCATACTGATGTCATATGATTGAAGTCTGAGTCTCCCATTCTTCACTCAAGGCTCTCAGAAACTTGGTATTTGAATCCTCTCGATCATACACCTTTCCCTCCAAAGACAAATTATTGAGCAGGGTCAGGAATCTGTCATATATGTCAGTAAGAATTTCATCAGGCTTGGCCTCAAAGTGTTCATATTCTTGAATCAGAACAGCCCTTTTGTTCTTCTTGATGGCCATGGTTCCTTGACATTGAGTTTCAAGAGCATCCCAGATCTCTTTGGCAATCTTGTAGGCTATCATCCTGTTTGACATCACAGAATCAAGGCTATTATGCAAAATATTTCTTACCTTTACATCTTTCAGCACAACTACTTTCTCTTCTGGTGTCCACTCACTTTTCTCCTTTGGCTGATAGTGTTCAGCAACAGTAGGAGTTGCAGGCACCAGTTTTGTTGGCATGTATGGTCCATCATTAATCACATCGAGATAATCTAGATCTGTAGCTTCGAGGTGCATGAGCATCTTTACCTTCCATGTAGGATATTCAGTCTTTTTCAGAATGGGAATTTTAATACTTTCATACTTGTTCATAGACATGTTTAGATCATTTCTGATTGTAAGTTTATCAGTGAGGTCTGATACCAATTGTTGCCTAGTGAAGAAATAATTGTTTAGGGGGGGGGGGTTGGATACAATTGTATAAATGTTTCAAATAAGTAATAATATATAACAACTTTTTATATCTCTGATAAAAACTGTTACAAAACTCTCTCAAGAAATACTGATGTTCTTGAGAGCTGCTAGGTCGAATGTTACTCGAGATCGATACACTAAGTGATGACCTAAACTGTGTTTATATACTACATAGCTACAACAAATTAATCTAAGATATGCATTATCAATATTTAACTGGAACTGATACTTATCTTCAACTGAATAGATAAAGTCCTATAACTCAGACGTAAAAGATATATGCTCCACAATATAAGGAACATAACAAATCTTCTAAGCTGACTGTCTTCAAATACTGATGACATCCAAATACTGATGATGTGTCAAATCTTGACGACACATCAGATACTGATGACACCCGAACAACCAGATCCTGTGCTTCTTCTGATCATTGAGAATTCAATATGTAACAAATCCTTCAAGCAGGATTCTTCTGGCCTACAATGTTTATGTTAGGGATTCAGGTATTAAAACACAGCGGAATAACATAAAAACTTCGAATCCCTACCTCAGGATCTATGTATAATGCACGGATGATTATGGAGAATAGGATCATGTACCTTAATAAAGCTTTCCTTCTGACTATAATGGGCGTTCTGATCTTGATGAACCACAACAGCCCTCCTTGCAAAGATCTTCTCTCCAAAGGTATCCACACGAACGTCCGATCGTCCAACGATCACCGGAGCCCGTACTAGCCAATTTGGTTGCCTCTTCCACTCTCTCTCGCTCTCTCTCTCTCTCTCTCTCTCTGTCTCTCTCTCTATCTATCTATCTAGCCTCTCTAGGATGTAGAGCTGCTAGGGTTTTTCTCCAAAAATGTGATGCAATAACCAACCCTAAAATTATACATCTTAATGTATATATAGGGGAGAGAGGAATAAGGCCTAACCCTAAACCTAATGGGCTTCCAAAAGACCCATTCTGTTTTTGGGTTTATATTATTATTAAATTCGAATTCTAATATATTTACAATTAATCAAGTCCCACTTAATTAATTTAATTAAATTCAAATTAATAATAAACAATATTTAAATTCATAATTTAAATAACACTCCGTTTTAAACGTTCTTTGTGTGTGACCCTTTAGGTTATTATTACGTTGGAAATAATTTTATTTTCTAATAATAAAATTATAAACAATGAGTGGCATCTAGTAATACATCATTGTTACCCAAGTAATAATAATTATTGGTGATTCAATTAAACCTTTTGTGAATAATGTAAAATGTAATATAATCCCTTTAGCCTTATATTATAGATCAAACTCGAGGCATGCATTGTGTCATCCTCTACAAACGTTTAATCCTTCTTTCTTTGATCAATGAGTAAACTATTAAACAAATTACTATTTGAGCATGACCATGCATTTTATAGTCTTACTCAATCAAGAGGCCAATAATATCACTCCTTTAATAAAGGAGGGCTAAATCCCATCTAGATCATTCATATTTCTCATACGATTCATAATATACCCAATGACTACTTTTATGATTACCCAGTCAAGGATAACTTTCAATAGAATCAAAGTATATTAATTCTTATATAGAAATATAATGATTTCAGGTCTAAGGACTAATACATCATTATCACTGTGAGATTAACTTATGATACATTAAACATGTAGTATCTCACAACGGGTCAATCCAGCACCATGTATTTAATACATGTTCCTATCTTTTGACTTTAGTATCACCATACCTATGATCAATGAGATGTGATCATCAATCAACAAACACACTATTCTCAACGTATTTATTATCGTCCCTTAACAATAATACTTGACTAGGGACCTTTAGGAATAATAATACTATTCTCATAATCTCATTTCTAAGTCACGTACTTAGAGACATAGATTTACATATTATATTCCAAGGACATTTATTATTCTAACATTTTATCGCAGAAAATATGAAAGAGATATATCCTAAGTCCAATCATGTACGAGGATTTAGGAATAACTTTTTATGTAATCTGTTTTGATTTCATTGATATTAATAAAAGACTTGTTTTGTTTTTTACGGGCTCTATCTATTTAAGTGTTTAAATAAGATATACCATAGTTTAGAGTAAAGCTTTTTATGGATTATGATGAGATCATAATAGTGAGACCTAAAAGATGATAACTCTAAACTTAAATAGTTCCCGGTCATAGGATTACTAACTGGTAATTAATAATCCGCAAAGATTGGTACATATTATGCTTGCTCCCTTCAGGAGGATGTCTGTTCTCATAGGCATTTGTGTGGTGACACTATAGCTAGTATGTAGGTGCTTATTATAGAATAAGTTCACTGAACATGACTCGCACAGCTGAACAACTGATGGAGTTCACTCACGTGTCAGCAGTTGTTCACATAGTGATAGTTGTACAAGTATCCTTAGACTTGAGGTCATCATAGTCATCTTGTGTACACTGAACTATGCTTTGGTTTAGTTCTTAGTCTCCATGGACAATTATTAGGGCTCTACTGGGTATAGGAATTTGTACACGAAGATAGTGTATGATCAATAAAGGATCTACCCCTTTCAGTGAAGGAAGAGAATGTTCAAAGCTGATCCACTTATGCTAGTTCAGGAATCTCTGGCCAGAGTGAATGAAATTAGAAAGGAGTTTCTAATTTACATAGAACTGAGCATAGTAAGTGGGAAAGCAAATGATTAAATTAGATAGGCTTGACACAAGATCCATGCCTTGTATTTAATCAGGACATTGAAGGGTAGAAGGAGTTAATTGTACGGTAACTATTCACTGACAGGTTCTTGGTATTCTAAGCAGTGAATTCATATTATCCGGATAGTCGCGATATGTTGAGAAGCATCACTCACGATGTAGAATAAATATAATTAATCAGTTAATTATATTTAGTGAATTTTAATATTCATATAAATAATTAATAAAAAGTTTATTATTATTTATTTCTACTACCGGCATAATATTGAACCTACAGGGTCACACCATAAAAGAATATTTCCTTTGATGAATAATGAGAGAGGGAATTATTTTTCTAAATAGTTAAGAAAAAGGAATAATGATTAAAATAGTTTTAATTATTATTAAAGCATTTTATGAAGATAAAATGTGGGGGTTAAAATATATAAAGATATATTATAAAACCCTAGGAGAGTCCTATAAATAGAATGAGATGGATGGCTCATTTGACAAAACACACAATTTTGGTTTTGTGAAAACCCTAGCCTCCATCTTCTTCTTCTCTCACTCTCTCCCAAAAACTCCATTTTTATAAAAGCTTAGTTTTATAAAAAAGGTTCATCGAAGAGGATCGTTCTTGGTGGATACCGGTAGAGTGCTTCACACACTGAGGAACAACTGCTAGCACTCCAATCATTATAAAGCTTCGATTCACGAGGTATGATTTCGATTCCTCAGTTTTTCCCTTTTATATGTTTTTCTATATGTGCGGTATATGGTTTTATGGAATAAATATTATTTCACGCTTCCGCTCATCTGTAAATTCCATCATTGGCATCAGAGCTAGGTTCTGCATATAGAGATGCATATAAAAAAATTCAGATTTTTTAATGCATGTATGGATTTATCATGATTTTTGCAAGTTTATTTGGATTTAATTATGAATTAATTCGAAATATTTTTTGCATGAGATTTTGACTACTGATCTGGGTTCTACAAGTGTTGTAGATCATCTAGATATTTTTTTCATAATTTTGTGATGTGTAGATTATTTGTTATGAATATTTTAAAATTGTTTTAATTAAAATTCATAAAATAATTATGCATGTGAATAATTATGATTAAAATTTGTACAAGGACCCATGGCTGATTTGGTATTTTTCTGCTACTCCCTGATTTGAGAAATCATATTATTTTGATTTTTATTAATTTATTAATTAAATGTTAATTAATTTATTATTAATAAAATTAAAATAATAATATTATTAATAAAGAGTTATTAATAAGGGAGTAAAGGAAAGGGGGTTACCTCTCCTAAATTGTAACAACAGCAGGAAGCAAACAGTCACGGCAGGAAGTAGAAGAATTTTTTTTTTTTTTGAAAACCTGCTATCGGCTGCTGCAGGCGCGTACAGCGCACGCGGGGCGGGGGGGTGTGTTGCGTATTCCGTGAATGCGTTACACACTGTTGCGCATTTACGGAATGCGTTACACGCGTAAATGGCTCAACAGTGTTGTAACGCATTACGTACATGCGTTACAGCCCGTATGTCCACATTAAATTTGATTTTTTGGCAGTTTCGTAACTCCGTTTTGGGCGTGCAATATATCGTTGGATTCGTTTTTCCGAGACGGATCTAATGGAGTGATCAAATATTTTTTATATAAAAGTTTTGAACTGTTTATATTCCCGAAAGTGTTTTAAAGCATGTTTTAATTATTTTAATTGCTTTTAAATGCTATAATAAATCCATACATCATTATATCAATGTGTGACATGATATTCATTGCATGCTTACTTGTTTATTTATTTTTATGTATGAGATATATGCCTGTGTTTACCATGCGATGATAGATTTAGGTGAACTTAAATCAATATAAGGCGTGCTCTAGAAAATCTAGAATATGAATCGTTTCTTACCTTGACAATAATATTATGAATACAATCATGAGATTCTTGTGTTTATGAAACACGTAATTAAATATGAATTTTCAATTTTGAGAGAAAGGATGATTCTGTCAACAATAGATTTCTATCTGTAAGAAAGGGTTATTAAGTGACGCCTCTTGACAATGCTCCACCCGATCTGGGAATCATCTGATTATCGATTATTGATTTGAAATATTTAATTTAAAAGGAAGAATCTCTTTATAATATGATTATAATTGTAACGTAATATAATTCCTCTAAAATTAAATAATATCAAGTAGTAATTGGCCAATGATACAACGGGTTTGTGTCGGTCATAGCCTTCCAACATGATAGAAAGTAGTTCTTATTTTTAAATCATTGTCAGTTCGTGCTATAGCCGGGGGCTTTGATTTCAAAATAGAAATACTTCTCTATTACATAGAGATGTGTACATTGAATTAGAATCTAAAGGTCGGTACGTGCCACAGCCGTGGGCCGTTGGAGACTGATTCAATTGTACGGAATGTTGGGTTAGACTTGACTTAGAATATTGAGTTTGTCGTGCCACAGCCGTGACTCAAGTATTCAAGAGGCTAAAGTTTGATTAGGGAATAACATAAGATGTAATTGACAAGAGTTGTCTGTGTTAGGTCACACACACTGTAGAGGGGGGTTAATACAGTGTATAATACAATCAAATCGATATTAAGTAACAGAAAACAAACTTTATTGAAACAATAAATTCTGTTACAGTGTGGAACTGTTACCTCTCAGTGATGAACAAATATCACGAGAGCTGCTAGGGTTACAATGAATAATCTTCTCGAATATGATAACACTTATAGTGTAAACCCTATGTCTGTGTTTATATACTACACATTTACAAGATAATCGCTAATTGATATGGAATATAATTTTGCTTCCTAAAATATATCAATCAGATATCTTTTCATCCAAGTATTCCATTCTTCACGAAACTTCTTCTTCATGCATATCTCTTCTTATGTTTATCTCGATCTTCTTTCCTTTAATCAGCTATTATCCTTATCTGATCGTCCTTCAGCACTTAAGTTCTGATATCTAACTTCTGATGATTATCTCCTGATAATATAAGTACTGATATCCTTAAGTCCTGACTTCCAGTATAAGTACTGATCAACAATTAAGTACTGATTTGTCCTGTTAAGTAAGATCTGAAATCTAAACATAAATTATATTAGCCATGACATTATCAAATATATCTAACAATCTCCCCCAACTTTTAAATTAGCATAATATACAAGTTTTACAGATATTTGATGATGTCAAAAATATTAAGTACAAATGCATGAGAATTAGACTAGATAACTACAACTTACAGTCCTTAAAACTTTACCAATATTTAAATTCTGATAACAACTTCAGTCTGTACAAATATCAGAATTTAAGCAGTTGTAGATCTTCGACTTGGCTTCATCATCTGATCTCTACGATGTCAGGAGTTGTTCTGAGATAGTTCTTCAACAAACATTTCTCAGCATATCTGAGTTCATCAATCATTCTCCTTTTGGCATCTTTAAGCTCTGCAGTATCTTCACCAGTTTGAAAGATTGCAGCTCTGAGATCATTGATCTTTGCTTTTCTCAACTCCTGATCTAGTCTTATGACATAGGCTTTGTCAGATGCCAGATTGAATTCAAGTCCCTTAATACCAAGATATGTTCTGATCTGTGCAGTATTAGGTTTCATATCAACAATATCACCATTGTGATCTCTGTACTTTGGAACATATGTGCTGTCAGACTTAACAGAATAAAGCCTTTTCTGTCTCTGAATCTGTTCTTTTAAATAGTTTGCAGCAGTCCCTGTTATTCTGTCATCCACTTGAAGTAAGAAAAGTATATGCTCCAATTCTTCAAAATACTTCAATGGAATGGGATTTTGTCTTATATGATAAACCCTACCATCTGTCATGAAATACAACATGATGCATTCTTTCAAGTAGGTATGGTAAACCATCTGTACAGATTTCAGTTGATTCAATCTCTCAGGAGTTGCTCCAATACCTGGTTCACTCAAGAAAGTTGGATCATTGGTAGTGTTATGTATTCTCCTTTCATCAGCACTTCCCAATCCAGTTTTATCTCTTGCTTCCTTTCCAGTAACTACTCTTGCTTCAAAACCACTTGCAGTAGTCTTCAAAGGTTGAGTCTGTTTTGCTTTAGTAAATCCTGGTAGGAGTGTCTTTGGTCTATCTTCTGATATCAAGTTAACTTGAGCTATGTCAGAGGTTACTTGCTTCTTCTGAATATCAGAACTTACAATTTCTTGACTCTGAACAACTTGAGCCATGTCAGAGGTTGTTTTAAGAACTTTTCTTGAAGTCAGAGCAAGATTATCCTTTTCATTAGTAATTTCTTCATCCTCAGGAGGCACATAAACCTTGATAGGTTCACCAACTTTTTCTTTACCATTGGATCTTGGATCTATCTGCGGTTGTGATCTAGCCAATGTTGCTTCAGTAAGTGTCCTTTCTTTGATCACAATGCCTTTGAGTTTTGGAAGTGGCTTTTTACCAGAAGCTTCAGATTTAGATGTGACTTTCTCTAATTTAAGCCTGGCTTCTTCTTTCATTAAACTCTCCAAGTCCATTCCTGGATTTTCCTGAAGAAATAACTGTCTTGACATTTCCTCATCAAGATCTAAAAGTTCATCAGAACTTATCCTTTTACCAGTAGCAGAACTTATTCTGTTCCTAGTATCAGAACTTGTCCTGTGACTAGCTTATCTTGATGTGAATCCTCTACCTAGACTATGACCTCTACCCATTCCAGAGTTTCCTTGATCATCTTTTTCATTATCCTTTTCTGCCAGTGTCTTGTCAGTCTTGCATTTGGACTTAATTACTTTCTCCCCCTTTTTGGCATCAGCAGGTAGTAGAAGAGAGATAAGCAATTCCACTGAGGATTGGATTTCAGTTAATTGTGATTGCTGAGAAGCTTGATTTTTTAGAATTTCATCAATCTGAGCTTGTTGATGATCTTGAGTCTTCTCAATATAAGCAATCCTGTCAATGGTAGGTTGGAAGAACTTTTTCTTATCAATTTTCCAAACTTGTTCCTGTTTGACAAAGTTCTCCTGAATCTTGTGGAGCTCTGCATGAGTAGTTGAATGAAGACCTTGTAGATGTTTAGTACTCAATGCAGTGACTCTAAGCTGGGTTTTGAAATTATCAGAATTTAACATTTCATCAGCTTTAGTCAAGTGCTCAGTAAGATGCTTTTCAGTTGGAACACAGGAAACTGAGTTCCATTCCTTAGTCCACTCCTGACCTGCAGGAGTTTCACTCCAAGGTACTGGTGCTTCTCCTGTAACAAACTTCTTAACCAGTTCAGACTTTAGAATAGTCTGTTGAGGAGCATGTCCTGAAGGACCTGTTGTATCAGCATCTGCAGTTGGAGCAGCATCACCAGTATCTCCAGCATTTGCAGCATCAGAACTTAAAGAATCAGTATCTTCTGATAAGACAACAGTGTGAGTAGCAATAGAGGCTTCAACATCCTCTAATTGTTGATCTTGTTCTAAGTTCTGATCAACAGCCAAATCCTGATGCTCACCTAAAGTCTGATCATCAGCATCATGATTCAGAGAAAATGTTGTTGATAACTCTGGAGTTTGAACAACATCAGGAACATGTGTTGTAGAAGGATTAGTTGCTGGTGGAGCTTCTAAGAAAAGTATGTCAGACACAACCATATTCTGAATATCAATTTCAGCACTTAGGCCTGGATCAATAGAAGATACAGACTTTTGAACAGGAGACACAGATGGTGTGTTGGCCTTTTCAGTAGCAGCTTCCTTAGATGGAGTTGATGGAGAAGAAGTGACTAGAGCAAATTCCTTGTCTTGTGAGATCAGAGATTCCTGATCCCCTTCCTTAGCTGCTTCCTCTTTATCATCTGAAACTGGCCTTTTTGCCCTCTGTTTCTGGTATCTCTTTGTTGATTTGGATTCCTTGGGAGTTTCAGGAACTGTCATTCTTCTAAGCCTTTTGAGAAGCCTAGATCCCCCAATTCCAGAATCCTTCTGAGAAGTCTTTTTCTCAGCTTCACTTATAATAGGTTCTGAAGAAGGAACCTGTTCCTCAGTATCAGATTCATCTCTCAAGGTAATCCTCCTTCTCTTTTGAGGTGTTTGAGGAACAGTTTTTGTCCTCTTTGGCTTGGAGGAAGAAGGCTTCACAGTAGGTGCTGAGGCTGAGGGTTGTTCAGTCTGTGAAGTGGAGAGATAGGATTTGAGATATGTCCTGAGGGTAGGTTGAGTAGAATGAGTGGTAGGTACTGAGGATGATGGTTTTTGGGTGTTTGTGGTTGGTTGGACATCAGAGTAAACAGATCTATAAGTATGAGGATCAGCATTTACTAAGATCTGTTTTACAGACTGAGGAATCTGTAATGGTCTAACCAGTGATTTCTTAGTATCAGCATTTACCAGGTCATTAAAGTATCGTTTTGCAACTCTAAAAGGTGGGGTTGAGGAACTTATTAATTGAGGTTCATCAGTACAAAAAGTATATATAAGTTGACAAAATCTAGCAAAATAGACAACATTCCTATCCTCTGTCATCCTATCCCCAATAAAACCAATTATTCCAGTTGCAAAATCAAAATGAGTTTGATGGATAATAGCATACCCTATGTGCTGACTCAGAATTGGGATAACATCAAAATTCGAACATTTGTTCCCAAAAGCTTTGGTGATGCAGTCGAAGAAGAAGCTCCATTCTCTTCTGATATGAGCCCGTTTCAACTGCCCAGGTTTTGCCAAACTCCGTTCATACCCCAAATTTGCCATTAACTCCTGAAGAGCTGATTCTACTGGAATTGAACAAGTACAACCTTCTGGAATGTAGAGCTTTACGTATTGTACCAGGAGTGACTGCATAAGATGAATCACCCACTTCGAAAACAATACTGGGAGTGCCATGTTTAACACCATAATCAAAATGCCCAGTCCGCCAAAACGTCAGAACTTGTTGGCTCGAAAAGACTGAAGGCTGGGTCAGTGCATACCCAATCTCACTATGTGCAAGAAGATCTTGCACAAAATGCAATTCAGATGGAGCTTCAGCATGATCAAGAATTGCAGTATAGTTGTTTGGAACAAACTTAGCTCCATTAATGATTAAATCCTTAGGTGCCATGTGAAAAATTGAGATTTAAAAGTGCCTGTTAGGTGTTTGATAAAATGTCTGTATGAAAAACCAACGTGAGAGAAAGGGAGAGTAAAAGCAAGTGGAGAGAAAAATTATGAAGGAAATAAAAGATTAAAGAAATTCTTTCTCTGTCGTACTTATACTCTAAAAAAAATGTTACCGTTGGACACCTGTCAGACATGCAGTAATAACGGATAGTTACTGAGCTCGAGAAAACAGGAATCATTACTTGCCCACTTGCCTGTTTTCTAGAAAAAACCGTTCCATTTACCCAGATATCCCATTAATCAAGGTGAAACAGTTTTAATTCAAAATTGAAACCGTTCCCACTGATTTAATTATTTTTTACTGCATCATTAATATTCTGAAAAGAAATCAAGTTAAAATGACCAAGATAAATCAAATGAGTAAGTACTGATAAAGGAAAGTCAGAACTTAAATTAAAACAGAATTTATATGGTCATCAGAATATCAATCAGGATTTATCAATGCATTACAAAATAACTTAGAGACAAAATCTTGAAATAAAGACAGATTTCATTAATATATCAAGAGAATACATTCATGAAATAGAAATTACATCAGTACTTATACAAGATTTCCCTAAGCTACGAAACCTAACATCAACAGCTTTAGTCCTAGATAAGAAGCCTGGCAAAGCTGATGATGAAGAAAAACAGGAAGAAGACGAGATTAAATCATTTCTTCTTCCTACTCTCGACAAACAGAATGGCGAGTCGGATGATTCGCTCTTGCTGGCGGAGAGCTTCCAGCCTTTCCTCCTCCAATCGCTCTAGATGGCGATGGTAGTCCATATAGAAGAACAGGAGGTGGGTCAGTACCTCCTGTGGGACAGAGTCCCATATCTCCTCAGGAATGGCCGTGACGTGCCATTCCTGCTGCCAGTGGGCACAGCTTAGCTCCATATTGAAGTTTTGGTAGTTCAAAAACATATTGTATCTGACAATTGTGTTTTTGAAAGAAAAAGTATGAAGGTAAGTTTGTGAGAAAGAATTTGATGGGAAGGCTGATGTGAAGAGGCTGTTTATATAGGCAAGAGAATGCCAGGAGACACAAAGGTTTTTAATGCTGACAGGTAGAATTAATTCTACCTCGTCTCCCCAGACTTGGAAAAAGAATAACATTCATTAGGAAGAGAAATCATGGTTTAATGCGCACAAGACACAAGTAAAAGTTGACTGTTCAAGTACGAGTACCATTAATCCTAACCATAGTGACTATTAATCTTCCACTTCACATGTTCTAGATTGTACCGAGACTGTTATCAAATTTTATCCACAGATAAGTCAAGTAAAGAATTTAGACTGTAATATCAGAACTTAGACTTATTTCAGAACTAACAGTCATCATAACATAATTTCTTAACTCGAAAAAGGAATGCCTATCTTAGTAAATCCTCATACAAGTGCTGAGTTATACTCTTCAGAACTTAATCATCAGAATATGCAACCAGAACTTGTCCTCAGAGTTAGTGTAAAATGACACAATGACTGTTTATCTAAAACAACATAGACCACCACAGTAATTTTCATCATTCAGATGGAGCGATTAGTGTGTGCATCAAGCTAAATAGCAGACAAAGAGTAAAGTTTGATTCACTTCAGTATATCTTAGAAATAAGGCATAACTAAAATTTTGCTAAAGAGCTGTCATTATCCTGAAACCTACTGATGAATGAGTTCATGCTTGAGTCCACCTCAACTGTTTTGTGCTAATTTTATGCATCTTTTAAATTCTATTTTACAGTGGCTTCTCAGTGTAAGTGAGTCACGACTGCTTATCAGAATTTATGCTATTATCAGAGTATTTCTCCAGTAATCATAGAGTGTGAAAAGTCACCAAGAAAATATTTTTCTTTTCTAATGCATATTTACTTAATACCAGCAATGCACGTGGGTCTTCCCTTCCATATTTTTGCTCTAGATCTCAAAGGAGTACCTGATTTTTATTCTTCGATCCCTTTTCTTTTTATAAGTGAGGTTTATCAGCACTTAGTACATTCAGCAGTTTTACTAGTATCAGAACTTAACAGATGAGTAGCATTATTCTAATTTATGACTTAGTAATAAGATAAACAAAGTAAACTCAACTAAGCTCAATTATCAGAATTTGCTTGTGTCATAAAATTTCCACAGAAATAATTACTTCTTACATGGGATCATTTGTTTATTGAAGACTACTAGGTCAGTATCTAGCACAGTTATCCTCATAGGATTGAATTGTTACTTAGATAGACAAATCACTTATCAGAGTTTAGAAACATATATTAGACAACAGTCAGTACTTAAAAACATTTAGCAAGTAATCACGGAAAGAGATTAAATTCGGTAAGTACTGATCATAAAGTCTGATAATACAGAACAATACTAAGCAGATTTAGAGAAAGAACCTGAAATCATTCCAAGTTCATTTACCAATCTTGTAAAAGTGGCTTCACACAGTGGTTTTGTGAAGATATCTGCTAGTTGTTGATCTGTTGGAACAAAGTGCAATTCCACTGTACCTTCATTCACATGTTCCCTTATGAAGTGGTACCTGATGCTGATGTGCTTTGTCATAGAGTGTTGAACTGGATTACCTGTCATAGCAATAACACTTTGATTATCACAGTAAATAGGGATTTTGAAATATGTTAACCCATAATCCAGTAACTGATTCTTCATCCAAAGAATCTGTGCACAACAGCTTCCTGCAGCAATATACTCTGCTTCTGCAGTTGATGTGAAAATTGACTTTTATTTCTTGCTGAACCAAGAAACCAATCTGCCTCCAAGAAATTGGCAGCTTCCACTTGTGCTTTTCCTGTCAATTTTGCAACCTGCAAAATCTGCATCTGAGTAACCTATTAGTTTAAAATCTGATTCTCTAGGATACCACAATCCCAGATCAGCTGTTCCTTTAAGATACTTAAAGATTCTTTTCACAGCTGTTAAGTGAGGTTCTCTTGGATCTACTTGAAATCTTGCACAAAGACAGGTAGCATACATGATATCAGGCCTACTAGCAGTTAGATAGAGTAGAGAGCCAATCATACCTCTGTAGTCAGTAATATCTACTGATTTACCAGTATCCTTATCCAGTTTTGTTGCAGTGGCCATGGGAGTGGATGCACTTGAACAATCTTGCATTCCAAATTTCTTCAGCAAGTTTCTGGTGTACTTGGTTTGACAAATAAAAGTGCCTTCTTCATTCTGCTTGACTTGAAGGCCCAGAAAATAGCTAAGTTCCCCCATCATACTCATCTGATATCTTGACTGCATTAGTTTGGCAAACTTCTTGCAAAGTTTGTCATTTGTAGACCCAAAAATGATATCATCAACATAAATCTGGACCAGAAGTAAGTCCTTTCCATGGTTGAGGTAGAACAGTGTTTTGTCTATTGTTCCTCTGTTAAATCCACTTTCCAGAAGAAACTGAGCTAAAGTCTCATACCATGCTCTAGGAGCTTGCTTAAGTCCATAAAGTGCTTTATCAAGCCTGTAGACATAATCTGGATGTTTGGAATCTACAAAGCCTGGAGGTTGTTCAACATATACCTCCTCCTCCAATTCTCCATTGAGAAAAGCACTTTTCACATCCATTTGAAAGACAGTAAACTTTTTGTGAGCAGCATAAGCCAAAAATATTCTTATGGCTTCTAACCTAGCAACTGGTGCAAATGTTTCATCATAATCAATTCCCTCTTGTTGAGAATATCCTTTTGCAACCAGCCTTGCCTTATTCCTTGTAATTATGCCATCACTGTCAGTTTTGTTTCTGAATACCCACTTTGTACCAACAATAGATCTATTCTTTGGTCTTGGCACTAGGGTCCAGACTTTGTTTCTTTCAAATTCATTTAACTCTTCCTGCATTGCTTGCACCCAATCAGCATCTTGAAGAGCTTCTTCCACTTTCTTTGGCTCAGTCTGAGAGAGAAAAGAATTGTAGAGACATTCATTTGAAGTACCTGTTCTAGTTCTGACACCTGCATCAGGATTTCCAATTATCAAATCAGGTGTATGTGATTTTGTCCACTTCCTTGCAGATGGAAGGTTTTCTCTAGAACTGGATGCTCCCCCATGATCCATGCTATCTTTATTTTCATTATATGATACTCCCCCTAAAACTATGCTCTCTGAGTTGGATTCTTCAGTATTTAGATTTTCAGCACTATCAGAACTTGGCTTATCAGAACTTGACGAATCAGAACTTGAAGAGCCAGATGTATGTTCTGATGTTTCTTGAGATGTGGTAGGATCTTGAGTATGCTCCCCCTGCATAGGTGCATCTTCCTTTGACGTAGTCACCACAGATTCAATAACATCAGAGTTTAATCCATCAGAGTTTACATTATCAGGACTTAGACTGTCAGGATTTTCAGTATCAGAATTTGAGTCTTCATTTCCAAATCTCAGCTGATCACGGTCAATGAAATCTTCAAGACCAGTAATCTTCTTATCATCAAAAGAGATATTGATAGATTCCATGACCACTTTTGTTCTCAAATTATAGACTCTGAAGGCTTTTGTGGAAAGTGGATATCCAACAAAGATTCCTTCATCCGCTTTTAGATCAAACTTGGATAGCTGTTCAGGATGAGTCTTGAGAACAAAACACTTGCATCCAAATACATGAAAGTATTTCAGATTTAGTTTCTTTTTCTTCACCATCTCATATGGTGTTTTTCCATGCTTGTTAATGAGTGTTGCATTTTGAGTAAAATAAGCAGTCCGCACAGCTTCAGCCCAGAAATAGGTTGGAAGCTTTGCTTCTTCAAGCATTGTTCGTGCAGCTTCAATGAGAGTTCTATTCTTCCTTTCAACAACTCCATTTTGCTGTGGAGTTCCAGGAGCAGAAAATTCCTGCTTTATTCCATGGTTTTTGCAGAACTCTTCCATTATCAAATTCTTGAACTCAGTGCCATTATCACTCCTTAAAATTTTCACAGAATCTTTGACCAATTTATCCAAATGTTTGACATGATCAATCAAGATAGATGCAGTTTCACTTTTTGTGTGCAAGAAATACACCCATGTGTATCTGGTGAACTCATCCACTATGACCAATGCATATTTCTTCTTTGCAATAGACATGACATTTACAGGACCAAATAGATCAACATGTAGTAGATGATAAGGATCAAGAATTGATGATTCAGTCTTGCTCTTGAATGGAGATTTTCATTGTTTGGCCTTCTGACAGGAATCACAAAGGCCATCAGGAGCAAATACTGACTTTGGCAGTCCTCTCACAAGATTTTTCTTGACCAGTTCACTTATATTGTTGAAATTTAAATGAGAGAGTTTCTTGTGCCAATTCCAGCTTTCTTCAATTGATGCTCTACTCATCAGACAGATTTCAGAACCATCAGTACTTGTTGAAAGCTTAGCTTCATAAATGTTACCATGCCTGTATCCTTTCAGAACTACTTTGCCTTTAGATTTACTCACAATTTCACAGTGTTCTTGAAAGAAATCAACATGATAACCTCTGTCACAGATTTGACTTATACTCAGCAGATTGTGTTTAAGTCCTGAGACCAGAGCTACTTCTTTAATTATGACATTTCCAAGATTGATATTGCCATATCCCAATGTTTTTCCAATGTTGCCATCTCCATAAGAAACACTTGGGCCAGCTTTCTCCACAAAGTCTGATAGCAGGGCCTTATTTCCAGTCATATATCCTGAACATCCACTGTCCAGAACTAGAATATTTTTCCTGTTGCCCTGCAATCACAAAGACCACTAATTATTAATTTTAAGGACCCAGACTTGCTTGGATCCTTTGGCCTTATTAAGTTTGTTAACATTTGCAGCGGATTTAACATCAGAGTTTATGTTAACAATTTTCTTATCAGAACTTACACTATCAGACTTTGAATCAGAATTTACACTAGAAGGAACAATGGAAACTTTCTTCAAAGAAGGTTTTATTTGATAATAATCATAGTACAAACTATGATATTCCATACAAGTATAAATGGAATGCCATAAACTACCACAATGAAAACAAGGATTTTGTGGTTTGTATCTAACAGACTGACTCTTAACTCCTGATTTTGAAGGTAAGGAGTTAATATTCTTATTCTTCCTGCAAAAAGAAGCCAGATGGTTAGAACTTCCACAGTTATGACATGTTTTCCTAGGAGCATCAGGAACAGGTTAATAATCATTGCTTTTATTCACACCTTCCTTTCCATTCCTATTTTTCCTAGGTGATTTTACCTTGTTTGCATTCTTAACATCTTTCAGCTTATGCTTAAGCTGCTTCTTTGTCATTAAGCCTAAGTTCACTTCAGCTGTCTTTTCCTGTTTTAGTTTGTCAGAAGTTGATTCCTCTTTAACTTCTGATTTCTCATTTTCAGACTTTACAGTTACAAACTTAACAGGTTTTAACTTTGGCTTTTGCTTAACAACAAGCTTAATCTCTTCAGTTCCTTTATCATTCTTATCTTCTCCATAACCTAAGCCTTCTTTCCAGTTTTCACTACTTAGCAAATTTTGAGTTGTTTTGCCAGAGTTAGTCCAAGTCCTGATAATCTCTCTTTCCTTTTCTAACTCAGTTTTTAGAGATTCATTCATTTTTAGTACTTCATCCCTAACATAAAAAGCATCATCTCTATCCTTCTGAGTTTGATGGAACATGACTAACTCTTTTTCTAAGAAATCATTTCTTTTCTTAAAAGCAAGATTTTCAGAAGTTAATCTTTCACATGTTAAAGTTTGATCTCTATAACTAACAAACATGGTTTTAAGATATCTTCTCAACTCATTAATATCATCAGTATGAAAAGCATAAGTAGTCTGAGGTACCTTTGTTTCAGCAGCTTCAGAACTGCTCTCAGCACTTTCTTTATCAGCATTTGCCATAAATGCATAGTTCTCCTCACTTTCAGATTCTGAGGTGTCTGTCCAGCATTTCTGCTTTGTGACAAGAGCCTTGCCTTTGTCACCCTTTGCCTTCTTGCAATCAGGAGATATGTGGCCTTTCTCACCACAGTTATAGCATTTAACATTGGTATAATCTCCTCTCTCAGACTTTCCTCCTCTACTTTCAGATCTTCTAAAATTCTTCTTGTCAGAACTTATGCCTTTCCTGGAAAACTTCTTTCCCTACCTGAACTTCCTGTATGCAATCTTTGTGATTCCTTTCACCATAAGAGCACACAACTTCATCATCTCCTCATCAGCATCAGTCTCAGGCAAGCTTTCAGAATCTGAGTCATCATCACTTTTAGAACTTGATGACTCAGTTTCAGACTTTATGACAAGAGCTTTACCCTTGTCTTTCCTTGAGGAAGCTGCTTTGGGGGATTCTTCTTCAGCCTTAAGAGCAACTGTCCTTGACTTTCCTCCTTTCCTCTTGCTTCTTTGTTCCATCTCAATCTCATGAGTCTTGAGCATTCCATAGATTTCATCAAGAGTTGTTTCATCAAGATTGTAGTTGTCTCTTATTGTCGTTGCCTTCAAATCCCAGCATTCAGGAAGAGCTAACAGGAATTTAAGGTTTGAATCTTCAATATCATACTGTTTATCAACCAATGACAAATCATTCAAAAGTTTGACAAATCTATCATATAAATCATTCAATGACTCATTAGTCCTTGAGTCAAAATGTTCATACTCTTGAGTGAGTATTGTCTTCCTGTTCTTCTTAATTGTGTCAGTTCCCTGACACCTTGTTTCCAGAGCATCCCATATCTCCTTAGCAGTCCTGCAGTTGATTACCCTATTTGACATTACATTATCAATGGCCCTATGCAGTAAGTGTCGTACCTTAGCATCCTTAGCAATTGATGCTATATCTTCAGCAGTATAATCACTCTTCTCATTTGGTACGGTCTTTGCTACTTCACCTGCAACAGCAACAGCGAGCTTGGTTGGTTTGTGAGGCCCTTCCTTGATTCTATTAAGGTATTCTGGATCTGTTGCTTCCAGGAACATGGTCATCCTTACCTTCCATATGGGATATTCAGATGGTCTCAGTATGGGAACTCTGATGGTCTCATACCGACTCTGAATTTGTGTCTTTGGTGGTTCCTCAGTTTTGGTAGGCTTAGTTGGAGTTTCTGTGTCCGACATGATTGTGTTTGGATCTTTAACTGTATGTGTGTTAACAGATAGGCTCTGATACCACTTGTTAGGTCACACACACTGTAGAGGGGGGTGAATACAGTGTATAATACAATCAAATCGATATTAAGTAACAGAAAACAAACTTTATTGAAACAATAAATTCTGTTACAGTGTGGAACTATTACCTCTCAGTGATGAACAAATATCACGAGAGCTGTTAGGGTTACAATGAATAATCTTCTCGAATATGATAACACTTATAGTGTAAACCCTATGTCTGTGTTTATATACTACACAGTTACAAGATAATCGCTAATTGATATGGAATATAATTTTGCTTCCTAAAATATATCAATCAGATATCTTTTCATCCAAGTATTCCATTCTTCACGAAACTCCTTCTTCATGCATATCTCTTCTTATGTTTATCTCGATCTTCTTTCCTTTAATCAGCTACTGTCCTTATCTGATCGTCCTTCAGCACTTAAGTTCTGATATCTAACTTCTGATGATTATCTCCTGATAATATAAGTACTGATATCCTTAAGTCCTGACTTCCAGTATAAGTACTGATCAACAGTTAAGTACTGATTTGTCCTGTTAAGTAAGATCTGAAATCTAAATATAAATTATATTAGCCATGACATTATCAAATATATCTAACAGTCTGCCTATTGAACATTACATGGCGGTTCGTGCCACAGCCGAGGTTGTGTGATGGAATGTAGGATCCATATTCCCACTAGCATTATGAATGCTTAATTTTTCACGTAGGGGGTTGAATAAATTAGATGAACTAGTGGGAGCCACTTATGAATAAAGACCCGATTCATATAGTGTTTTGAAATGAAATTGAATATTTTTTAAGTGTTGTTATGTGTTTATCATTTACAGATTTACTATATTATGTCTTCTGCACTATCACTCAGGAGCATACTAGATGCTCACAAGGTGACTGATCCTAATTTAGCTGTATGCTTTCACTGTAACAAGCGAGGGCACTGGAAGTGAAATTGCAAGGTTTACCTTGCAGAATTGAAGAAGAGGAAGGGTAGTAAGACTACCGCTTCTGATCCAGGCATGTTCATGATCGAAGTTAATATGTCACTAGGTCAAATTTCTACTTGGGTATTAGATACCGCCTGTGGTTCTCATATTTGCAATTCGTTGCAAGGACTAAAGGGAAGTAGGAATCTTGAAAAAGATGAGGTGATTCTACGTATGGGCAATGGAGCAAGGGTTGCGGCCATATCTGTAGGATCATTTAGTTTACATATGCCTATGGGCAAGACTATTATTTTGAATAATTGTTATTACGTTCCCTCTATTGTAAGGAATATTGTTTCTATCCCTATGTTGGATTTGGATGGTTTTTCATTTATTATTAAGAATAATGAATGTTCTATCCTTAGAGATAATATTCTTAATGGACGTGGAATTTTAAATAATGGTCTGTATGTATGTGACGTAGAGCATGATTTACTTCAGATTGAACAAACTAATAAAAGAAAATGAGATGATGAAAATCTGACCTATTTATGGCACTGTAGGCTAGGTCATATTAGTGAAAATAGACTTCGGACATTGCATAAGGAAGGGTTACTAGACCCCTTTGATTTTGAATCATATCCTACATGCAAGTCTTGTCTATTGGGTAAAATGACCAAATCTCCATTTAGTGGACATGGAGAGAGGGCTGCAGATTTGCTAGGATTGGTACACACAGATGTATGTGGACCAATGTCTACGCAAGCCATGGGTGGATTTTCGTACTTCATTACTTTCATAGATGATAGATCTAGATTCAGATATGTGTATTTGATGAAACACAAGTCTGAAGCCTTTGAAAAGTTCAAAGAGTATAAGTATGAAGTGGAGAAACAAACCAAACACAGTATTATAACTCTTCAATCAGATCGAGGTGGTGAATACTTGAATGGAGAGTTTCTAGATTATCTCAAAGAAAATGGTATAGTCTCCCAGTGGACTCCTCCATATACTCCACAGTTGAATGGGGTATCTGAAAGGAGAAATCGAACTCTGTTAGACATGGTTCGGTCCATGATGAGCTATGCGAATCTTCCAGTATTCCTATGGGGTTACGCATTGGAAACCTCAGCATATTTACTGAATAAGGTGCCTTCCAAATATGTTCCTCAAACTCCATATGAGATATGGAAAGAAAGGAAACCGAGTCTTAAACACGTTAAGATTTGGGGATGTCCAGCTTATGTCAAGAAAGTTGACCCAGATAAGCTGGAATCTCGATCCGTAAAATATAGTTTTGTGGGATATCCTAAAGAGACTTTATGGTATTACTTTTACACCGATCATCGGGTGTTTGTCTCCAGACATGCTACCTTCTTGGAAAAGGAGTTTATCCTTGAAGGAAACAGTGGGAGCAAAATTGAACTTGATGAAGTTCAAGAAGCACAAAATACTACGGTTCAAGTGGAAACACCTGTTTAGACTGAACAACCTTCTGTGGAACAGCCCATTCATAGGCCAGGGAGAGTGTCTCGCCAACCTGAGAGGTATTATGGCCTTGTCACTGAGAATGACAATGAGTTGTCAATCATTGATGATGACGACCTTATGACCTATAATGAGGCTATGAGTAGTGTTGACTCAGAGAAATGGCAAAGTGCCATGAAATCCGAAATGGAATCTATGTATACCAACCAAGTATGGACTCTGGTTGAAGCGCCTGAAGGTGTTAAGCCTATTGGGTGCAAGTGGGTATATAAGAGAAAGATTGGAGCAGATGGCCAGGTAGAGACCTATAAGGCCAGGCTCGTGGCAAAAGGATTCAAATAAAGACAAGGGATTGACTTTGATGAAACTTTTTCGCCTGTAGCCCTGTTAAAATCAATTCGGATTTTGCTTGCGATTGCTGCTTACTACGACTATAAGATCTGGCAAATGGACGTGAAAACAGCCTTCCTCAATGGGAAACTTGAAGAGGAAGTGTATATGACACAGACAGAGGGTTTTCTTTCTAAGGGAAATGAACACCTAGTATGTAAGCTACTGCGAACCATATATGGTTTAAAGCAAGCTTCTCGTAGATGGAACATCCGTTTTGATGAGACAATCAAAGAGTTTGGTTTTATCAAAAACATAGATGAACCATGTGTCTACAAGAAGGTTAGTGGGAGTGCGGTAACATTTCTTATATTGTATGTGGATGACATACTTCTTATAGGAAATGATATACCGATGCTGCAATCAGTCAAAGTGTGGCTATCGAAGAACTTCACTATGAAGGACTTGGGAGAAGCATCCTACATTCTCGGTATGAAGATCTATAGAGATAGATCTAGAAGAATGATAGGTCTTACCCAGGGTACATACATCCAGAAAGTGCTTAAAAGGTTTAGCATGGAAAACTCCAAAAGAGGTCTCATACCGATGAGCCATGGAGTGTCCCTTTCCGAAAAATTGTCTCCTAAGACACCTGAGGAAAGAGAGCGTATGAGTAAGATTCCTTATGCTTCAGCAATACGATCTATCATGTACGCGATGTTGTGTACAAGGCCTGATGTTGCTTATTCAATAAGCGTGACGAGCAGATATCAGTCCAATCCAGGTGAAGACCACTGGAAAGCAGTGAAAAACATCCTTAAGTACTTGCAAAGGACTCAGGATATTTTTCTTGTTTTTGGCGGTGAATCTGATCTGAAAATAGAGGGTTATACTGACTCTAGTTTTCAATCAGAGAGTGATAGTAAATCCATGTCGGGGTACGTGTTTACTCTAAACGGTGGTGCGATAAGTTGGAAGAGTTCCAAACAGTCGACAATGGCTGACTCCACAGCGGAAGCAGAATATATAGCTGCAAGTGAGGCTGCAAAAGAAGCCGTTTGGATGAGGAAATTTGTTTCTGAGTTGGGAGTTGTTCCTAGCATTGTGGAGCCTATTGTGTTGTATTGTGATAACAACGCAGCAATAGCACAAGCCAAGGAACCTAGGTCTCATAAAAATTCCAAAACATGTTTTGTGACGCTTTCATTTGATTAGGGAAATCATTGAAAGAGGAGATGTCAAGATCGAGAGAGTTGATACACATAACAACGTAGCAGACCCACTCACAAAGCCACTTTCTCAGAGTCACTTTGATCGTCATAAAGACAGGATGGGTATTAGATACCAAAGTGATTGGCTTTAGTACAAGTGGGAGATTGAAAGAGATATGTCCTAAGTCCAATCATGTACGAGGATTTAGGAATAACTTTTTATGTAATCTGTTTTGATTTCATTGATATTAATAAAAGACTTGTTTTGTTTTTTACGGGCTCTATCTATTTAAGTGTTTAAATAAGATATACCATAGTTTAGAGTAAAGCTTTTTATGGATTATGATGAGATCATAATAGTGAGACCTAAAAGATGATAACTCTAAACTTAAATAGTTCCCGGTCATATGATTACTAACTGGTAATTAATAATCCGCAAAGATTGGTACATACTATGCTTGCTCCCTTCAGGAGGATGTCTGTTCTCATAGGCATTTGTGTGGTGACACTATAGCTAGTATGTAGGTACTTATTATAGAATAAGTTCACTGAACATGACTCGCACAGCTAAACAACTGATGGAGTTCACCCATGTGTCAGCAGTTGTTCACATAGTGATAGTTGTACAAGTATCCTTAGACTTGAGGTCATCATAGTCATCTTGTGTACACTGAACTATGCTTTGGTTTAGTTCTTAGTCTCCAGGGACAATTATTAGGGCTCTACTGGGTATAGGAATTTGTACACGAAGATAGTGTATGATCAATAAAGGATCTACCCCTTCCAGTGAAGGAAGAGAATGTTCAAAGCTGATCCACTTATGCTAGTTCAGGAATCTCTGGCCAGAGTGAATGAAATTAGAAAGGAGTTTCTAATTTACATAGAACTGAGCATAGTAAGTGGGAAAGCAAATGATTAAATTAGATAGGCTTGACACAAGATCCATGCCTTGTATTTAATCAGGACATTGGAGGGTAGAAGGAGTTAATTGTACGGTAACTATTCACTGACAGGTTCTTGGTATTCTAAGCAGTGAATTCATATTATCCGGATAGTCGCGATATGTTGAGAAGCATCACTCACGATGTATAATAAATATAATTAATCAGTTAATTATATTTAGTGAATTTTAATATTCATATAAATAATTAATAAAAAGTTTATTATTATTTATTTCTACTACCGGCATAATATTGAACCTACAGGGTCACACCATAAAAGAATATTTCCTTTGATGAATAATGAGAGAGAGAATTATTTTTCTAAATAGTTAAGAAAAAGGAATAATGATTAAAATAGTTTTAATTATTATTAAAGCATTTTATGAAGATAAAATGTGGGGGTTAAAATATATAAAGATATATTATAAAACCCTAGGAGAGTCCTATAAATAGAATGAGATGGATGGCTCATTTGACAAAACACACAATTTTGGTTTTGTGAAAACCCTAGCCTCCATCTTCTTCTTCCCTCTCTCTCCCAAAAACTCCATTTTTATAAAAGCTTAGTTTTATAAAAAAGGTTCATTGAAGAGGATCGTTCTTGGTGGATACCGGTAGAGTGCTTCACACACTGAGGAGCAACTGCTAGCACTCCAATCATTATAAAGCTTCGATTCACGAGGTATGATTTCGATTCCTCAGTTTTTCCCTTTTATATGTTTTTCTATATGTGCGGTATATGGTTTTACGGAATAAATGTTATTTCACGCTTCCGCTCATCCGTAAATTCCATCAAAAGAAAGATATAATAAATTACTAAACAATAATCCACAGAATCATAATTAATAATCCAAATGTTTCATAATATAAATATAATAGTGTTATCTCTAAGGCACAAACACTAACAGTTTAAGGAAGCGCATCAGTTCGTTTTGAAGTGTGATCGCTGCCAGTGTGTTGGTAATACGTCTAAGAGGGATGAGATACCTTTTAATGTGCTTCTCGAGGTTGAGGTCTTCGATGTTTTGGGAATTAACTTTATGGGGCCGTTTGTCTCATCTTGCAATAATCAGTATATCTTGTTAGTGGTTGATTATTGTTAGTCGTTAAACACGCGCTAATATTACACGCAAGTATACGAGTTCGCAAGTAGTATAAGATATAAATCAGATTCGATCCCACAGAGACTGTATTGGTTAACTATCTAAATTACACACCTAAGCAACAATGTATGGTTATTATTCAATGCTAAGACGATAACAAATTGAGAATGTTTATAACTAAGAATTATGCTAACTATTATAACTACAAAAATAAGATTGATTGAATTAATATATATGACAGACATGGGATTCTAACTTCATTAAATACTTCATTCAATAGCCTTATTATTCTCAACCTTAGCATGCAATGGTTATGACACTAATCAGACAATACGAAACTAATAAACGCCAACTTTCGTTGCACGAGTACCATTCTAACAGACATCCACAAAAGAGATAGAAGCTGAATAGGCACCAATTATATTGAGACCCTATATATCTATAGAATTTGAAAACATAACGGTTTAAGCACAAGTTATCTATCTTGATTACATAGGGCAAGTAAGATGGTTAAAATTACCTACGAATCATGCATATCAATACATGAACTTATGCTAGCATGGCAAGTTCTAAATCCTTAAATTTACTTTCGCTTCATTAAGAATTAACACACTATCTTATAAGTTCGTGATGCTCATAAGACGAATACACACAACCAATAATAGGATATCATACAATCACCACACACTAAGGCATCAAACAATTTAACTAAATAAATCCATAAATAAATCCGCTAGAACTCCACGATAACGATTAGCCCATAATCGAACTCATCGCCAACGTGGGTTCCAATGAAAACATGATATAGCAAACGTAGTCTTTATATGAATAAATAAACCAAAGTACAAACAAGCGTAAAGGTTCAACAAAACAAGAAACAAGCATCCAAATTATAACTCAAAACAAAGATTCACAAGAATAAACTAGTTCGTCTTCGCCTTTATTAAATTGTGCCAAAAGGTCTCTTGCCGTCTTCTCCTCTGCTTGATGTCTTGATATCTCTGAATATATCCTGAAAAACGACCTAAATTATGTTTATATAGCAGTCCATGCATCCCAGGAGTCCAGCAATTTGAATTATAAAAGAATCAGGATTTTAATATCCCGACCCAGCATGGTCGCGCGCTTCACCAGCGCAGGCGCGCTGCCTTTCTGCACTCCCAGCGCGGCCGCGGGCAACACTAGCGCGGGTGCGCCTGCCTTCTATCAAAACTTCATTTTTTCTTCTTCTATATTCCTTGCAGCTTCGAGCCAATCTTCCAAGCTTTTATTCCAACACATCCTAAACACCATATTAGCTTCAAAACAATACTAATTCACCTGATTCACGAAGTAAAGCCTGAAATGCAAAAACACTTGAAAACATAAATAACTTGAGTACAAATACACCAACTCAAAGCTTACTAGAGCATAAATAAGTGTCATAAATGCCACTTAACACACCCCCAAACTTGAATTGATACTTGTCCTCAAGCATAAACAGACTCAAATAACAAGAAATAAAAATTAATGCATGAATGCAACTAATATGAATACAACGATCCCCAAAGAATAAATAAACCAATAAACTAGAAACACCTCAGCAAATGCAATTATTCGCATAAAGATCCATCAAATCTCACAAATCAATCTACACACCAGAGACGTGCGTGTGTGCAAATGCTTATAGATATACTATCGCAACTAGATCGACAATCATAACTCACTACTTATTAAAATAATCGCAAGTTTATAAACAGAATAAAAGCTAGACTCAAAATAACTTATAACACTTCAATTCTTATATATCGAAGTTAACATGGATTCACGCTTTTATTCACCACAAAACAACACAAATATGCTTATTTGATCATGCAATGAGTGAGGTCCACAAAAGACTTATACAATAGCACCCATGTAGCGAGCGTTAGGTTAGCGGATCCCAGACTATAGAAGCCTTAGGTCACTAGGCACAAAGTCCCCTAAGAACTTAATAACTCGAGTACTAAAGAGCCCACTCGTGACCAATTATACATAACACTTATTTTTTTTCTTTTTCTTTTATTTCTGAATGAGTGCATTTCGCTCCATCTCATTCAACCCTAGACTACTCATAAAAATATGAGCCGACTACTATGGATCAGAAGGAACCGCTATAATAACCATTACATACCTGCGGCTCCCGGCCTCTTAACTTATTAAGTTCTTTCCTTTGAAATGAAACAAGCTTAAAAATAGAATATCGTAAGTTAAAGAAAGAAAAGTTTAAAAAGGCTTTCATATAGAGAACCCCCATCCCTCTCTAAAATTCTATCAAAGGGCCCTCTCTGTTTCCATTTTTATCTTTTCTTGCGCCTGTCCTATCTTGTACCTGTGTTGTCTTGTGTTGTCTTGTGTTGTCCTATCTTGTACCTGTGTTGTCTTGTGTTGTCTTGTCTTGGACCTGTCTAGAGACACAACAGTTTTTTTAAGTTCTTGGTCAGTACTCTTTGGGGCAGATAGCTCACAGCGCTCCTTCTATAGATATTTGAAAAGCTGACTTATGGCACGAAAAGGAAATCCGATTTCGGTAAGACTTGAGAAAAATCGTAGTTGATGAGAATAGCTAGAGCCTACAACAAAAAAGCGAAGCCTCAATCTTTTTAGTTTAGGAAGGATAATGGAGATGTAAAAATTTCCTACCTCTTGATACAAAGGTTTGTAAAAGGGGCCCCACCCTAGCTCTTTAACTGTGCCCGCCCACCGCTCTCGGTTCACATCTTTTGATTTCAATGCCTTAAGTTCTTCCCCGCTTTCTGGCGCGGCAGTCGCTTTCTTTGTCGTCTTTTTTATTTTGACTTGGTTGGCAGGGTCAGGGCCTTTCTCGCTGGGCGAGCGCATCCGATTCTAAAGTCCTTTCCTAAACCACTTCCCGTTCAGTTGCTGAAAGATAGAGATAAGGCTTTCTAAATGAGATTGATTTCCACGAATATGCAGGCTAGAAAGATGCTATTTGCTGCTATTCCATCTATTTGTGCATCAAGTTCGAAGAAGATCTCAATCTATAATGAAGAAATGATAGTAGCTCGTTGTTTTATAGGCTTTATCATATTCAGTCGGAAGAGTTTAGGTAAGACTTTCAAAGTGACTCTCGACGGGAGAATCCAGGCTATTCAGGAAGAATCGCAGCAATTCCCCAATCCTAACGAAGTAGTTCCTCCGGAATCCAATGAACAACAACAATTACTTAGGATCAGCTTGCGAATTTGTGGCACCGTAGTAGAATCATTACCAATGGCACGCTGTGCGCCTAAGTGCGAAAAGACAGTGCAAGCTTTGTTATGCCGAAACCTAAATGTTAAGTCAGCAACACTTCCAATGCAACTTCTTCCCGTCGCATCCGTCTTCAGGACGATCTAGTCACAGGTTTTCACTTCTCAGTGAGTGAAAGATTTGTCCCCGGGTCTACGTTGAAAGCTTCTATAGTAGAACTCATTCGAGAGGGCTTGGTGGTCTTAAGAATGGTTCGGGTGGGGGGTTTCTCTTAAGAATAAAGAAGACAAATAGAATCTAATTCATGTTTATGCTAACAGAAGAGCGGATCCAATACCAAGATGTCCAGAACTCAAACTTCTATATATACATCTACAGGGTTGAGAAGTGTTTCGTCCGGGAGGTATAGCTCATCAGCGCATACATACAGAGATCCTGTGATTGGATCTGTACTAGAGAAGGGAAGAACAAGAGGAAGACTCCATAGCTGATAGAACCAAGTCCAAGGGCTGGACTCTAGAGAAAGTGAAAAGTGATCTACACTATAGCTTCTCCCATTCCTTATTTCAGCTTTGTTTTGAGTGCTTAGATAAGTTTGTTTTGTAGCGCGGGGGATAGAAAATGCTTTTTCCTGCAGTAGGGTAAGGATAGATTCTTTCTCTTTATTAGAACTGATACTGCACTTTACTTAGCCGAGTCAGTCCCATTCATTAAAGAAGTGAAGCTTGTATTGGAGTGCGCTGGTTCAATGACTAGAGGAGCAGAGCAGCAAGAGCATTCAGTGATTTTATCAATAGTAGGGACAGAACCACACTACAGGCAGAAAACAACATAAGAAAGAGAATAAGTATACTAGAGAGCTGGAAAGAAACTAAATTACTTTTCCGCGGAAAGGCACCAACAAAGGAGCTGCTCCGCTTTTCTGGTTGTTAGGGCAGTGAAATGGGCATCTCCGAGTCTCAATCGGCATCTCGGGGTTTCAGTTCAGGTGAAAAGCCCCCCTCTGTTCAATGGCCAATCTGAGTGCGCTCCGGATGTCCAGAAGGTCCACTCTCTAGTCGAAAGCTGAGCTAGTCAGGACGAGTAGAAGTATTTGAAGGTCCCTCAGGAACGGAATCCTACCCTTTTTCTATGTTAGGCAAAAAACAGCCCAGATGGGACGAGACTAGTCCGGTCAAAAGATACTAAATGATACCTTCTTGTATTCAGTATTCTCAGGACTCCCAGACCAGGGCTAGTCACTTTTGATCCCCATAAGTACGACAATCTCTCCTTCACTCGGCAGGGCACAGGCATCGGCCTTAATAAAGTACGTTTCCATTTTAACGAAATAAATACGATTGATTGAAGCAGAAAAGGAAGGGGACGAAGTAGCAGCAGCTTTAGACTCTATTGGGCAGATTGCCAAGACCCCTTTTACTTTTAGAATGTAGTTGAGGATTCAACCTGGTTCCATAGAGGGAAGAATGGGGCAGGGGCCCTGTCGTACGAAGGGAACTGAGAGTGCACTTTGCGAAGCTTAGATAAAGCGGGATTGCGGAGCTGTGAAGCGGCAAAGCCGACTATAGATACACCCCACTTGCGCTTTTAGCTTAGGTTTCTTAGTTAGGAACTTGCCTTTTAGGTAGGACCTATCTTATTTGGTTTGGTAAAGGGTCAACCGGCCCAGGAGACAACACAAGTGGAAGCTGGCTTGGTGCCCTATTCGGTTAAAGGTTTCATACTATCAAACGTATCCAACTTTCTATGAAACAACTTTTTGCTCTATGTTTCTAAATACTGAGAATGGCCTTCTTTTTTGTCACAAAATTTCATGTTAGTATCCTGTGTGCTCGTGGTTGCTCTATGTGTTTATAACTGTTATGTAGTAGGGACCTGAATCCGTGACCCTCATGGAGGTGCTTTTCCTCATAAGCTGCTATACCTTTGAAGTGCTATTATAAAGTAAATAGCCGGAGAATGAAATACCTTATTTTCCAACCAAAAAAACTCTCTTTTTTTAAGGAAATGTTTTTCGAGCTAGGATATCCTTATGCAAGGTTCACTTTCCTGGTCAGAAAGGGGACAAGAACTAACAACTGAACGAGTGAAACGGAGTTCACAACGGAAGAGTGATGGCATGCCATGCCGGGTAGGTGAGATCAAATAGATGATAAGTACTAAAACAACTGGGAACCCCCATCTCCAACCGATGGAAGAGGGGCAGCGGCCCAAAGACAAGAGACGGCATAGCTCGAGTAGAGCTAATAGTTCCGGAACTTCATCATTATTAATCCTAGCCGGGTTAGAGCCATACATAGGTAATAGCATGTCCCAATGCTATCTCCTTCGAAGTTGTTGTTCAATATGATCTTGTTTTTGGGGGGAGGATCCACTAAATGGACCAACGTAGCACTGTCGGGTCGATAGCCCTTGATCCGAGTTTTCGCTTGAAAGAAGCGCAACTTTTAGGATTTACTATTCTAATTTATAAAGGTGAAGGGAGCCAAACATGTAGTCTCATTGTGTAAGTTGGCACCCCCTTACTTCATTGTATGCAATGAATTTCATTGTTCAGATCAAGGCGCATCTGTCTTAGGTACCCCACCTATACCTATAAATATCATATATGCACCGCTGCTGATCCTTTGTCCCTTTCTAAATCCAGCTTCAACCGAGCATACGTCTGCCGCGGGAATATGAAGCACGGAAATGGACTGAAGTCTTTCCCGTTGGAAGGCTGGGGGGCAAAGCTGGTGGAGGATCAGGAGAAGAAAGCGGGCAGTGTATAATAGAAAAGGGAGACTGGGAAAGAGCAGGGCTTGAACTACCGGTTCGAGCTCACAGGATAGAAAGGATTCCTTTGAACGCTATATTGATAGTTCCATGTAGTCAAGTTGATGGCACATATATTATCTGCCTCTACTTCCTCAATATCAATGAATATATAGCTTGAACCCCCAAACCCTGAATTCGAAATGTCGTAAGCGATGTTCGAGATCACTGAATGTGTATTGATTGCCGCTTGAGTAGGTAGGATAAGTCTCTGAATCAGCATTGGGGTTCTTTAGATTATGCCGACCCAAAAGCTATTCCGCATGTTGGCCACCTCATGCAATGTGTCAGTAGCAAGGCTGTAGACACAGGCGGTCAATCTTGCTTAATCACACACAGTAGCCTATAGTCTTGTATGCTAACTCTCTATACAGTATATTAGCTAGTCTTGCTAAGTAGCTTATAAACAAGCCATATAGAGTAGCAAGTAAATAACCTCTCTTTCGGATTCTTGTTTACTATAATAGGGTTACCGCAGTTGTTACAGACTCGGGTTATATGGTGGTAGTTATCTTGGGTATTCTTGTTTACTATATATAAAAGTACTTAGCAAGAGTTGCTAATAATAATATATAGTTTTATAAGCATATACTTGCTATTGTATATGTAACACCCCCAGATCCGGGGTCGGGGATCCGGGTCGTCACGGTCTTTCATTCCACAATACCACTTCACTTACTTAATAAAAATAACCTTATGCTGTGACCCCACACTAACACACACCACAACCCGTTATAGTCTCAGAGATGAAATTGAAATAAGTACAAGTCTTGGAACCCACAATTTAAAAGTTATTACAACCCAAAATGATTACTTGATAAATTTACAGTTGATTGCCATTATCTGCCACAAGTTATAATTATACATAATTGATTCTCAAAAGTAGATAGTATGATCTACAATAGATCTACCTCTGCAGCTATAGCAGCTACAACATCATCGGGAAGACGCAGGACGCTTCCCACGCGCTTGCGCTGGGTCTGCTGGAGTCTGGCCATCTTTCCTAACTGTTGTTGTGTGATGAAGAAATAAAGCAAGGGTGAGCAGCAAGCCCACCAAAATAATATGTATAATGATTTACAATATATGAGCCTACTCATAATACTCATGAAAGTCTTGGTCAAAAGAAATGAACCAAGTTTGATATCTTAATGCGATGAAGTCGCAAAATATTCAGTATATATACATATATACTTTTCAAAATATTGGAAGTCCTCTTCCATGCATAATATACACAAAGTCCCAGTGTATAACTGTATAAAAAAAATATCGTTGCAAGGTGATCTCATATATCTAACCTTGTCTCAACGTTTTTTTTTCTGAAAATCTTTGTCATTCATAAGACAATTATTAATTAGATATAAGTTTAAAAGATGAAGTTACAAGATACCCCAATATACTTATATCTTTCCCAAATACTACTTGAACTACCACCGTTCAAGTTATAAATTAGCTTCAAAAGTTCATCACATAGATGAGACTATAAGACAAGATTTGAATAGATTAAATCTTTAAAATATTATCAAAATAAAATGAAGTTACGAGATACTTCATTTGATGTAAACATCATTTTGAAAACTTGACCCTGCCAACACTCAACAATCGCCCAACCGTAGCCTTTCCATCGAAGTGCTCTGGGTAGTGTTGCAAAAATTATCCAATTGGATGATGAACTCATTACGGGAGTTTGCCGCGCCAGGAAGACCACTTACGATGATCAGTCGTAGTAGTACAACCCCACAATTTTCTACATGTAGAGGAGAACCTGTCGGATTTACTTGTCAACCGAACACTGAACTCCTAAGGAAAGGACCGCCTTAGTGGAACTTCCAGGCCATTTGGGCCAATATAATAAGGCTGGGCCGGCGCTACTCGGCCACTTATGCCACTCCTAGTTCAGATGAAATCCATGACTCTGAAACGTAAAGCTCGTTTCCCCCTTTCCCCAAGTAGAAACTTGTTGATACGGCTCCACCAAGAAGTCATACCTAGTTGGAAAGGAAAACTCACCGATATTTCCCAGGCGATGCCTGTTAATGGATTAACTTGTTCCAAGAATTTTACTTCCCGAATATTGGGTAAGTAATCAAAAACTCTTTTACCAAGACAGCAACCTTGTTGCGAATATAAAACACACCACCGAGCCGGATCCCCCAGGTTTTGAGCGAGTATTTAAATCCCCTTTTTAAAAGGAAGATCTTAAATATAAAAATAGTTTTGGGATCCGCTCTAACTTTTGAAAATCATTTTAAAGACTCGAAAACACTTTAAAGAGTGTTTGGAGTAAAACTGATTTAATGAAGTAAATCAGTCCCCAGAATATTTAGAAAATGTCTGAATATTATTATTTAAATAATATTCCCATAAAAAAATAATCTTTATAAAATAATTGAAGTAGAAGTATTAAAACTTATACTTGAAATGAATAGCAAATAATCAAAGATATACTTATACGAAAGTAATATCTTTATTTGAATAATCAAAAATAAGTTTGATTATCGACACCTTATTCTTTAATAAAATAAAGAATATATCTCAGCAAATAATCGGAGTCATAGATCCTCAAATGAATATTCAAATAATATTCAATAAATAAAATAAGCTGAGTCATAATACCTCGAATGAATATTATAAATAATATTCATTAAATAAAATAAAGGAGTCATACATCCTCAAATGAATGTCCAAGTAATATCCAATAAATAATGTAAAGGAGTCATACGCCTTCGAATAATATTCGAAATAATATTCAATAATAAAATAAAGTTAAAGTTATCGAATAAACCTTATTCGATTAATAGTTTAAAAAAACTATATCCATATATATATATATAAATAAATAAATATATATATATATATATAATATACTCGGGAACATCGACTCCCGGTTTAGAAATATGTTCACCTTTTATCCCCTATACTAAGGGTATACGCAACTACTTGCTTATTTCTAGCATAGGTATTATGCAACTATAAGCATTGAAATCAACAGATAGATAACCAGATTACGAAACAGACATGCATATATACCATATTAGCATGCTCCAATATATCGCAAAATTTGCTAATAACAATCATGCAATATCACAAGATAATGCATATACATATATTTACATCACAACAACAGTATAACGGGTAGAAAACTTGCCTGGGCGACTGGGGTTACGAATGGCTCGGGACGAGTCTGGTAACCTATAAACAACAAGTAAGTTGGAATTAAACCAAAGTCACTTGTAAATCTATACTTTAACTAACTTAGACTCTAACGCTTGTTTTGCGCTCACTGATTCGCTTAAGTCACTCGGGTACCCTCGGCTCCACCATTTTTAATAATTTAACCTTTACGAGTTTTAAAGAGATTCCTTCGCGGATGTCTTACCAACTGCTTATTACACCTTACATAAATGTTTCATACTTCAATTAGTCCTTTAAGGTCTTTAACCTATGTTTCAAAGTAAGACGAGGGGAAAAGTATCGTTCGCGAAACGCCGTTACTTGAAACGGTCGTTTCTCCTAAACCGTGCATCGGAATCGAACGAACTACATATCAAAACGAAGCTCGTAACATGAGCTATCTAAACATGGCAGTGGTCATAATCTAGCAGGGGGTCCTCGGGTCCTAATGTTATGCAGAAAACAGTCTAAAGAAAATCGGACGTTACGACGGCTATGTTTACGCGATTACCAATATTTATACCACTCCAAATTCTTTACCAATTCACTACAAACCACCCAACCATCATCAATACATCAAACACAACTTATATCAAGGCAAAGTCAGTCCATAATCTCAAGGTTTTCCAACTTATTCAACCACAAACATGATCTACTAACCATAACTTAAGATTCATTAACCATTAACCAAGATTCATATCCAAAATCACCACAAATCCAACCAAACTATCTAACATACATGCATCTTGTTATACATACATGGATATTTCTATATATACATTAATCCATCCATAAACTCATCAAAACTCAAAGTTCAAACTATAAGTTAAAGGTGAAAGTTGTTTATACCTCCTTGAAGCTTCCTAACACAACCCAAGAGCTTTGAATGCCTAAAAGAACCTTGATCCTTGCTTGTATAACCTTAATCTTTCATAAAAATTCAAGAAAACTAAAGTTATTTCTTGAAGGTTACTATTCACCATCTTCTTCCTTGATTTATTGGAAGAGATTGTGAAGGAATTAGGAGCTTAAACTTATAGCATATCCATATCTATGTACAAGGAAGCTTAGATAATTACCTTGTGATTTAACAATGCTTGGAACTTGATTTTTGAAATTCTTGCCCTTGAAAAAGATGAAAAGCCGAGAGCAAGATGATGAGAATGAAATGATTTTGTGTTTTTTGATTTGTTTGGCTTAGCTTGGTTGTTTTTTGTTTTGTTTTTGGTTAATTACCTTAATAACCTTATATTTGTGTGGTTATAAACCAACCACACCTCCTCCTTCCCTATGTCATGCTTACATCACATTGCTATGTCATCCTCCCTTCCTTGTCCTCTTCTCATTGGTTGGGTGACATCACTTCCTCTAATCCCTTTGCTTAACTTCCTAATTGTTTGCCTAATGACCGCTGATCTGTTATACGGTTCGCTTAACTTTCGTTTTCGTTTATTGTTTGAAGGATCATACCCGGGATCTTATTACTTAAGTTCCCTTAACCTTTCTCATTACATTATATTCCTTTCTATGATCCTCTCTTATAATCCTTTAATTTAAATCCTTTTTATCCTGTTACCTTTTTCTCAATTCTTTCCGTATCTAGTGGATTTCCGGGAAAAATCAAAGTGTTCGGATTTGGATTCTGACGATCTTTACATACACTTATATCCCATATAAAGTACTAATAAAATCTCAGAATATCCATATCAGAACCCCTACATAGTGTGGCATGAAAAGTTTTCTCATTCAGCAAAAACACTATTCATAAGGGTTTCAAAAATTTCCAAAAATTGGGGTTATTACAGTCTCCCCTCCTTAAAAGGATTCCGTCCCGGAATCAGATAGAAAATGAATAGGGATACCTTCCTAGCATTGCACTTTCTAACTCTTAAGTAAATTTTCCCACATTGTGGTCCTACCACCAAACTCTGCCTAGTTTGATAACCCTTCTCCTAAGCACTTGTCCCTTTTCGATCTATAACCCTTTCTGGTTGCTCCATATAGGTTACGTCGGGTTGCATATCTATGCGCTCATATGCCTCTATTTATCTAGCATCTGAATTACACTTCCTTAACATTGATACGTGAAACATGTTATGAACTTGCTACATATTCGGGGTTAGGGCTAGCTCATATGCTAACTTCCCAAACGTCTTAATATATCCAAGGGTCCAACAAATTGTAGACTTAGCTTTCCTTTCCTTCCGAACCTCATCAATCCTTTCCAAGGGATACCTATATCATTACTAGGTCCCCTATTTCATACTCTTTATCCTTTCGTGTCAAATCAACATACTTATCATGTCCATCTTGGGCTACTACCAGCCGTCCTCTGATTAGATCTATCATATCCTTGGTCCTTTGGACTACTGCGGGTCCGAGCATCTTGCGCTCTACAACTTCATCCTAACATAAGGGAGATCGACATTGTCTTCCCTCAATGATCTCATAAGGCGACATCTCGATGATGACATATGATCTATTATCGTAAGATAACTCAATCCGAATTAAGTGATCATTCCAAATTCTTTCAAGTCTATTACACAGACTCTCATTATTGCTTTTAACATTAGAGCTTCTGCTTCTCAATACCCATTCTTTTCCAGTTCGTAATCGCTACTACCTTCCGTTCCTAATATTATACTGGTTATACTTTTGCTCGTTAGCGTTCTATAACCTTTTAATAACCACGTCAACCTTAGTATCACGAATGTGTTCCCATTCCGCATACTACCACCACTTTATTACTCCTCTTTCAGTTGCTTCTATTTTCCAAAATTTGATCAATCAAATAGAAGTAAAGGAATTTGTTGAGAGATCACTAAGATCATGAACACTTGTTATATCGCATAGTTAGTACAGAAGGTGGCCAGCCTTTAGTACTTGACAAGCAATTAAACAATAGCTGGTATCCTACTAGGCTTCTATCACACAGATAGATAGTCATTCGGCAATACCTCCCCTTTCTGGAAGGGTTGTTCTTCTCAGCTTACATGAAATGAAAAGAAGAGAAAAGAACGAACTGAAGAGAATTGTATATATGAAAAAAATATACTGCCACAAAATATCTGGCTTGGAATCTACCTCTGAACTATAGAGGTTTGTCATAGGAGAACAAAACATATATGTATTTATATCAACATCAAGTATTATAGCATCGTATTTCACGTGCCTAAATATTTTCGCTATCCCGTCCATCATTCTATGGACCCATGCCCCTCCTCGAGCTTATACACAATTACCTTTGAAACTCCCTCGACATCGAAAATCGAACCTGGGATCTCATTCTAGACATCATCGTTACTAGAATTCTATGCTTGCACCGCAACCTTCCTCGTATAATAATACGACTCTCTATTGATAAGAAAGAATAATAATTCACTATGTAGATACTCTACTTAATTAGTCTATTAATGATAACTTATACACTACCACGGCCCGATTAGTGGTACTCAATCTCAACACCCATTCCAATACAACTCTCACGGTTGTAATCAGCTCAATACTCGCAGAATCATTGCTGCCTTACTATGGTCCACCACTGACCTACTGTCGTCATTCATTTTCCATGAAGTCTTAATAGCTAACCATACGGAGTCCATACAGGTCGTATCTAATTCTCCTAAGGAGTTAACATAACCACCAATCACAATTCATGAAGAACAATTCAAACTCTGACGTACTTTCATGACATGAAGCAGATAAAATTGCAGAAGAGTTTCAATCAAAGCAACGATAGCAGGTTAATACCATTTTTAATCATATGCCTTAGATAGAAGACTTAACTCAAAGGTTCGTCTAGTCCTTTTTGGAAACATGGTCCTGGCTTATTCTCAAGATAGTACCTCCTAAGATAGATAGCCCGTTCATGGCGATTACACGAATTAAACCTTTGCCAACTACTATTACGGTTGGGTATTGCACAGTCATCAGAAGGAATGTCAATCTTCCAAACCATAATACAATCTGCATAGCTTTAACCATCATCATTGTATTCCTTTGGCACAAGCGCCTATAATTATCCTCTTACCTTTAAAGTGTCGGCCACCTCTTTGGCCTTTCCTGATAGTAAAATTTCCTTACAGTCAATGTCATTT
Source organism: Apium graveolens (assembly GCF_009905375.1). Taxonomy (NCBI): domain Eukaryota; kingdom Viridiplantae; phylum Streptophyta; class Magnoliopsida; order Apiales; family Apiaceae; genus Apium; species Apium graveolens. The sequence goes on from NC_133653.1 coordinate 94,381,690, forward strand.
TAACCACCTCCAAATAAATTTTTTCCACCTTATTTCAATCACAGCTTATGTGAAGATGTTTTCCTTAAAATCTGATGAGTAAAAAAAAAATCACCATTTTTCCATAAGTTATTGCCTCAGTCTTTAGAGGTTAATCACTGTCATGACTGACTCTCAATCATAATTAGAACATCTTTTATCTTAAGTCCTAATTGCCCTGAACAATTTCGACCATTATTGGTTCGATCCATACCTTCTCGTGGTTTAACACGTGCCTCACTTGGCATCATTATAATTACGTCATATTTCCTTTATCAACATTTCCATTCTTGAGAATTTTGAATATTACCTTTCTCATTGCAAAACCTCTAAGGTTATCCTTGAATCATTCCTCCTGTATTCCCTAGATACAGGGCATATCAAAATACCATTCACTATTACTAGAACCATTGTCTATATACTTCTGAAAAATTTCTCCACTGATCCTTAAAGGTTATTATTACCTTAATGCTTTCCAATTCATACTGTCAAAACTCATACTATCCCTATCAAGGGTGAAATGCCAACCTTTATGCATTCCCCTAGGATTCGTTTTAAGTTACCGATGTTCTATCCTTAATTCCACCTTTAAAAAGGTACAAGCATCCTTCCATGGATAAATAAAGTCATATATCCCTGATAAGGGTATCTTATTCAATCATTCCCACCTCGATAGTCTATACCGAATTTCACAATAACATCTGTATACAACATGAGGTCAATCCACATGGCCTCCAAAAGATAAAAATGGTTATCCGCTTTTCTTTCCTGATTTGGTAATGATCACATGGATGATCTGGAAGATATTGGTCGTGTTCAACGTGAACTTCTTCTTAATAAATCCTTATTTACTTTTGTCGTTTATCTCAACAGTCATCTCAATGTTGGGATATCTTTCATACCTGGCGTCTCCCTTCCTGGGTATCAAGCCACCGGTCTTACACTTCACATTCTTGAAGGTCACTTCCTTCATCCAATTTTCCTAATTTCTTACTTCCTTGTCTCCTCAGTCTATCCACGTCTCAATATTTATCCTTCGAACTATCTCAAGGTTTCCTCAAATCCTCCCAACTTATAGGGGATAAAATATATTTATCTCTTATGCCTTCAACCATCAATTTAACTCATGGTGAATCACCCTCATCCTGAAGATTACATACTTTTCTATTTCTATTGCTACGAGTCTTTAGGGTTTCCTCATACCCAACTTCCTTATCATTCCTCAAACTCTATTGCCTTTATATTTCTTTCCACTTCAGTTTTTTTTTTCCTTTCTCTTATCATTATTTCATGAACCAACACAACTTAAGCATTGATTTCAAACATCCCGTCATTCTGGATTCGTGTCCTTAGAACGAATCTTGACAACTTTTACAACTTAGACTCATAATTTATCATACTTGTCTGCCTTTGTTCTGGCTCTAAAGCTTTTACACTATCTCCTTATCTTTGGGAATTACTTTCCCGAAAACAATTGACTGAACTTAAATCAGTTTATTATAATCTCTTGCTCCGTGCCTTCCTTGTCCTTTCACCGGCGGGTGGCCTCTCTCTTAGGAGGGTAAGTGATAAAAACAGTCTTTTGTGATTCGTCAATCATTTAGAATCTCAAATGATTCCTATATTTCCTTTAGCCAGGCTCTTGCCTCGACTGGGTCAGCTTGTTCCTTGGAACTCTGAGAGCTTAGCGATTTAAAGGTCCTGAAAGAATTTCCCACCGCACTGTCTCCTCAGGGTGGTGGTTAGGGATAATAGTCTAAGTTCTCTTTAGACAGGTCCATGAATTTCCGTATAGGAGTACCGTCTCGGGTCTCCTTATCTCGCTCGACTTTTTGTTTCCTTAGTATGAAATGTTTCATCCTACTCCCCATAATTGGGGTCATCTTTTAATTTAAAATCCTCATTTTCCACTCCATTATGTCATGGGTTCCTTCTATCTTGATGGCGACCTCCCTGACTATCACGTTCAGGGTTTGCTCTAAATCTTATTCCTCAAACTAGCTTTCATCTAAGATCTCATCTTTAAGCTCTTGAACATTTGGAACCCAAATTCTGTAGGAATACCTCATTATTCCCTTCTCATCTTTCTCGGTATTAACCTCTTATCTATTTGTTGGCTCTCTGCCTTCATTCATAACTTTTTCTGGCACAATATGATCTTTTCCAATAATTCGGGCTGTATTGCTATCTCAAACAGCTTTTCGGTACCGGCTCCGGTTACCTTCACTACTATTTCCATTTTCTCAAAATCTCTTATAAACTCTCCAAAAGACATTATCATCTTGAGTCTCTCCTTTTTACTAAGGGCATCAGCCACCATATTGGCTTTCCCCGAATGATAAAGAATCTCCCAATCATAATTCTTGATTAGCTCTAACCGCCTCCTCTGGCGTATGTTGAGCTCTTTCTACGTAAGAATGTACTAGAGCACTTATGGCTTAGGTAATTCTCGCACTTCTCTCCATACAAGTAGTGCCTCCAATCTTTAGGGTAAAACTATTGCCACGAGCCTAAGCTCATGGGCGGGGATATCGAATTTCATATTACCTTAATTGTCTTGACGCAGACGTGATTATCTTGCTGTGCTAAGAAGCACCCTAATTCCTTATGCGAAGCGTCACTTATAAATCACAAAATCTCCTTTTTCCATCCGGCAATGCCAGCATAGGGGCCATCACCAACCTCTGCTTCAGTTCTTGAAAGCTGTTCTCGCATTTCTTTGTCCATTCGAACTTCTCAGTCTTACGAGTAAGCCGCGTTAAAGGGGGCTACTATCTTTACAAACTTGAACGAACCTCCGGTAGTGATCGACCAATCCTACCTCTGGTAGTTGACCTAACCATGGTCATCAATTCATCAGTGGTCCTTTATCCATTCTTGTCAGGATCCTCCATGGGATCCTCCTCAGCAACTATCCCTTCTAGGACAACATCCTTAATATCAACATCATCCGGTCCTGCGTTAGGACGCTCTATCGGATCCACAATCCGATCTCCAATTAGTAATAAAACATCATCGCGCTGTTGCTCCTCAACCTCAGGGTTCGGAGTCCCGCTACCATATACGATAATGAACTACGCTCCTATCACGATATTTATAAGGGTTCCCATAAGGGTTTTAACTGTCAGTACTACGTTAGGTAGCCCGACTATGAACTTGGCAAGAGTTCTTATTATCTTAGTTAACTTATTATCTTAACGTCCCATCATCTCTGAGGTTTATAACGCTTAGCTCTGATACCATTTCTGTAACACCCCCAGATCCGGGGTCGGGGATCCGGGTCGTCACGGTCTTTCATTCCACAATACCACTTCACTTACTTAATAAAAATAACCTTATGCTGTGACCCCACACTAACACACACCACAACCCGTTATAGTCTCAGAGATGAAATTGAAATAAGTACAAGTCTTGGAACCCACAATTTAAAAGTTATTACAACCCAAAATGATTACTTGATAAATTTACAGTTGATTGCCATTATCTGCCACAAGTTATAATTATACATAATTGATTCTCAAAAGTAGATAGTATGATCTACAATAGATCTACCTCTGCAGCTATAGCAGCTACAACATCATCGGGAAGACGCAGGACGCTTCCCACGCGCTTGCGCTGGGTCTGCTGGAGTCTGGCCATCTTTCCTAACTGTTGTTGTGTGATGAAGAAATAAAGCAAGGGTGAGCAGCAAGCCCACCAAAATAATATGTATAATGATTTACAATATATGAGCCTACTCATAATACTCATGAAAGTCTTGGTCAAAAGAAATGAACCAAGTTTGATATCTTAATGCGATGAAGTCGCAAAATATTCAGTATATATACATATATACTTTTCAAAATATTGGAAGTCCTCTTCCATGCATAATATACACAAAGTCCCAGTGTATAACTGTATAAAAAAAATATCGTTGCAAGGTGATCTCATATATCTAACCTTGTCTCAACGTTTTTTTTTTCTGAAAATCTTTGTCATTCATAAGACAATTATTAATTAGATATAAGTTTAAAAGATGAAGTTACAAGATACCCCAATATACTTATATCTTTCCCAAATACTACTTGAACTACCACCGTTCAAGTTATAAATTAGCTTCAAAAGTTCATCACATAGATGAGACTATAAGACAAGATTTGAATAGATTAAATCTTTAAAATATTATCAAAATAAAATGAAGTTACGAGATACTTCATTTGATGTAAACATCATTTTGAAAACTTGACCCTGCCAACACTCAACAATCGCCCAACCGTAGCCTTTCCATCGAAGTGCTCTGGGTAGTGTTGCAAAAATTATCCAATTGGATGATGAACTCATTACGGGAGTTTGCCGCGCCAGGAAGACCACTTACGATGATCAGTCGTAGTAGTACAACCCCACCATTTTCTACATGTAGAGGAGAACCTGTCGGATTTACTTGTCAACCGAACACTGAACTCCTAAGGAAAGGACCGCCTTAGTGGAACTTTCAGGCCATTTGGGCCAATATAATAAGGCTGGGCCGGCGCTACTCGGCCACTTATGCCACTCCTAGTTCAGATGAAATCCATGACTCTGAAACGTAAAGCTCGTTTCCCCCTTTCCCCAAGTAGAAACTTGTTGATACGGCTCCACCAAGAAGTCGTACCTAGTTGGAAAGGAAAACTCACCGATATTTCCCAGGCGATGCCTGTTAATGGATTAACTTGTTCCAAGAATTTTACTTCCCGAATATTGGGTAAGTAATCAAAAACTCTTTTACCAAGACAGCAACCTTGTTGCGAATATAAAACACACCACCGAGCCGGATCCCCCAGGTTTTGAGCGAGTATTTAAATCCCCTTTTTAAAAGGAAGATCTTAAATATAAAAATAGTTTTGGGATCCGCTCTAACTTTTGAAAATCATTTTAAAGACTCGAAAACACTTTAAAGAGTGTTTGGAGTAAAACTGATTTAATGAAGTAAATCAGTCCCCAGAATATTTAGAAAATGTCTGAATATTATTATTTAAATAATATTCCCATAAAAAAATAATCTTTATAAAATAATTGAAGTAGAAGTATTAAAACTTATACTTGAAATGAATAGCAAATAATCAAAGATATACTTATACGAAAGTAATATCTTTATTTGAATAATCAAAAATAAGTTTGATTATCGACACCTTATTCTTTAATAAAATAAAGAATATATCTCAGCAAATAATCGGAGTCATAGATCCTCAAATGAATATTCAAATAATATTCAATAAATAAAATAAGCTGAGTCATAATACCTCGAATGAATATTATAAATAATATTCATTAAATAAAATAAAGGAGTCATACATCCTCAAATGAATGTCCAAGTAATATCCAATAAATAATGTAAAGGAGTCATACGCCTTCGAATAATATTCGAAATAATATTCAATAATAAAATAAAGTTAAAGTTATCGAATAAACCTTATTCGATTAATAGTTTAAAAAAACTATATCCATATATATATATATAAATAAATATATATATATATATATATATAATATACTCGGGAACATCGACTCCCGGTTTAGAAATATGTTCACCTTTTATCCCCTATACTAAGGGTATACGCAACTACTTGCTTATTTCTAGCATAGGTATTATGCAACTATAAGCATTGAAATCAATAGATAGATAACCAGATTACGAAACAGACATGCATATATACCATATTAGCATGCTCCAATATATCGCAAAATTTGCTAATAACAATCATGCAATATCACAAGATAATGCATATACATATATTTACATCACAACAACAGTATAACGGGTAGAAAACTTGCCTGGGCGACTGGGGTTACGAATGGCTCGGGACGAGTCTGGTAACCTATAAACAACAAGTAAGTTGGAATTAAACCAAAGTCACTTGTAAATCTATACTTTAACTAACTTAGACTCTAACGCTTGTTTTGCGCTCACTGATTCGCTTAAGTCACTCGGGTACCCTCGGCTCCACCATTTTTAATAATTTAACCTTTACGAGTTTTAAAGCGATTCCTTCGCGGATGTCTTACCAACTGCTTATTACACCTTACATAAATGTTTCATACTTCAATTAGTCCTTTAAGGTCTTTAACCTATGTTTCAAAGTAAGGCGAGGGGAAAAGTATCGTTCGCGAAACGCCGTTACTTGAAACGGTCGTTTCTCCTAAACCGTGCATCGGAATCGAACGAACTACATATCAAAACGAAGCTCGTAACATGAGCTATCTAAACATGGCAGTGGTCATAATCTAGCAGGGGGTCCTCGGGTCCTAATGTTATGCACAAAACAGTCTAAAGAAAATCGGACGTTACGACGGCTATGTTTACGCGATTACCAATATTTATACCACTCCAAATTCTTTACCAATTCACTACAAACCACCCAACCATCATCAATACATCAAACACAACTTATATCAAGGCAAAGTCAGTCCATAATCTCAAGGTTTTCCAACTTATTCAACCACAAACATGATCTACTAACCATAACTTAAGATTCATTAACCATTAACCAAGATTCATATCCAAAATCACCACAAATCCAACCAAACTATCTAACATACATGGATCTTGTTATACATACATGGATATTTCTATATATACATTAATCCATCCATAAACTCATCAAAACTCAAAGTTCAAACTATAAGTTAAAGGTGAAAGTTGTTTATACCTCCTTGAAGCTTCCTAACACAACCCAAGAGCTTTGAATGCCTAAAAGAACCTTGATCCTTGCTTGTATAACCTTAATCTTTCATAAAAATTCAAGAAAACTAAAGTTATTTCTTGAAGGTTACTATTCACCATCTTCTTCCTTGATTTATTGGAAGAGATTGTGAAGGAATTAGGAGCTTAAACTTATAGCATATCCATATCTATGTACAAGGAAGCTTAGATAATTACCTTGTGATTTAACAATGCTTGGAACTTGATTTTTGAAATTCTTGCCCTTGAAAAAGATGAAAAGCCGAGAGCAAGATGATGAGAATGAAATGATTTTGTGTTTTTTGATTTGTTTGGCTTAGCTTGGTTGTTTTTTGTTTTGTTTTTGGTTAATTACCTTAATAACCTTATATTTGTGTGGTTATAAACCAACCACACCTCCTCCTTCCCTATGTCATGCTTACATCACATTGCTATGTCATCCTCCCTTCCTTGTCCTCTTCTCATTGGTTGGGTGACATCACTTCCTCTAATCCCTTTGCTTAACTTCCTAATTGTTTGCCTAATGACCGCTGATCTGTTATACGGTTCGCTTAACTTTCGTTTTCGTTTATTGTTTGAAGGATCATACCCGGGATCTTATTACTTAAGTTCCCTTAACCTTTCTCATTACATTATATTCCTTTTTATGATCCTCTCTTATAATCCTTTAATTTAAATCCTTTTTATCCTGTTACCTTTTTCTCAATTCTTTCCGTATCTAGTGGATTTCCGGGAAAAATCAAAGTGTTCGGATTTGGATTCTGACGATCTTTACATACACTTATATCCCATATAAAGTACTAATAAAATCTCAGAATATCCATATCAGAACCCCTACATAGTGTGGCATGAAAAGTTTTCTCATTCAGCAAAAACACTATTCATAAGGGTTTCAAAAATTTCCAAAAATTGGGGTTATTACAGTATATATAGGTATATAAGCATGTATAGCTACTTTACTATAGACTCTCGCAGTAACACTTGAGTAATAGAATCTAATCTCTGCATTCGATACGGTAGCATCTCTATTGTATAGTATTCAGAGTGTATCGTATCGAGAAAAAATCTGTTTAGTAGTCGATGGTAGAAGGAGCTAAAGAGCTAAGAAGCTCAAGTTGCTCCTGTTCCTATTGTTATAGTAGCTATTGATGGGCCGTTACGGAAAGCAGCCAAGTAGCTCGTCGTTCCTTAGCGTATAACACTA
>NC_133653.1:94399608-94409608 GCF_009905375.1 Apium graveolens
CGGGAAACCGTATCCAAGCTCCGTGGCTAGTCTGCGCTCTTTGGAATTTTCAAACTTAGCGAACTGAAACATCTGAGTAGCTAAAGGAAGGGAAATCAACCGAGACTCCGTTAGTAGCGGCGAGCGAGAGCGGATTGGGGGTTTGAAGAAAAACAAACACGAAGCTTCGTTCCTCAGCAAAGTGTTCACTTCTTTTTCGCCAGGTTTCATTCTATTTTTTTTGGATTGGATGATGGAAAAACCAGCAAGCTTACGGCTTCAAAGAGGAACTTATTCTAAAAAAGGAGATGTTATGGATAAAAAGCTAAGGTTATTACTTGTTGTATTTAATACTAAGATTCGGGAGCTCAAGGCCTTTAATGGCTGCTCTCGTGTTTCGTGACTCAATCTGCCTTTACGAGATGCCTACGTATCTCTGCGAATTAGAGAATCAAGCCAAAAAACGTCGTTCTGATTGGTGGGGGTGAGACCCCTTATATAGATGTTGGTGGTCCTTGAATTGGACTTGGTATAGGAGACTTGGTGGGCAAGTCTCATAGTTAGAATGGACTTTGGAGTCCTAGATAGTAGGAAACTGATCCCTTATCCTTTTAGGTCCCCTTGAGGCTTATCTATAAAGATTTATATCCTTATCAAGACTCTTCTCAACAGCTGATTTTTCCCTTATTAATTAATTACGAAATTAATTAATAATCAGGGCTTTTGGGCCTTTTTTATTCCATCAGGCCTGATCTGGTCCATCAGGCTTAACCTTTCTGGTCTGAATATCATACATCTTCTTATTGGGTCCAGCAGCCCATTATTAATAAATCAGGATTTATTTATCCCTATCATTTGCCCCCCAACTTTTGGGAAACATTGATTAGGTTTCACAGAAGTTAAGTCTATTCATTCCCTTACAGGGTTTCGTTCTTGCGTAAAGTGTGGAGCGACCTACACGTTTACAACGAGTTTTTCCTTTTATTCAGGAATTATTTTGATTTCCAGGAATTTTTCCCTTATTTCCGGGATTTTTTTCCTAATTTCTGGATTTTTCCCTAATTTTTCTGGGATTTTTCCTCATTTTCTGGAATTTTCCCTAATTTTTCTGGGATTTTTCCTCATTTTCTGGAATTTTCCTTATTTTCTGAAATTTTCCCTAATTTTTCTGGGATTTTTCCTTATTTTCTGGAATTTTTCCTCATTTTCTGGAATTTTCCCTAATTTTTCTGGGATTTTTCCTTATTTTCTGGGATTTTTCCTTATTTTCTGGAATTTTCCCTAATTTTTCTGGGATTTTTCCTTATTTTCTGGAATTTTCCTTAATTTTTCTGGGATTTTCAAATTTCCAGCCCTTTTTTCGACCAGGATCCTAGTCGAAATTTCGACCTGGATCCTAGTCGAAAATAGGGGTCAGCCTTGTCATCCTGGTCGAAGGATTTCGACTAGGATCCACGACCTGGATTTCGACCAGGATCCTAGTCGAAATTTCGACCTGGATCTAGGTCGTCGAAATTAGGGGTCAGCCTTGTCATCCTGGTCGAAGGATTTCGACTAGGATCCACGACCTGGATTTCGACCAGGATCCTAGTCGAAATTTCGACCTGGATCTAGGTCGCCAATTCCCCACTTTTAGCTTCTGATTTTGAGCCCTTCGACTAGGATTTCGACCAGGATCCTAGTCGAAATTTCGACCTGGATCCTGGTCGAAAATTCTTTGGTTTTCTTGATTCCTGGTCGAAGAATTTCGACTAGGATCCACGACCTGGATTTCGACCAGGATCCTAGTCGAAATTCGACCTGGATTTTTAATCCTTATTTCTGTAAAATGCTTGTCTAATTCGACCTCATTCCTAGTCGAAGTTTCGACCTCAATTCAGTTCTATTTTTTCCGCTTTTTTCGTGAGTCTAGTCGAAAAATTTCGAGCAGGGATCACGAACTGGATTTCGACCTGAATCCTGGTCTTTTTTCTCCGTTATTTTCGGGTGTCTGCTCGAAAGTTTTTGAGCAGGATCCACGACCTGGATTTCGACCTGAATCCTGGTCTTACATCTTTTTATTTGGGCCTTACATTTTTTAAGGCTAAAACTGAATTTTCCAAATCCTAATTGGATTTGGGCCTGGATTTCTCTATTGGGCTTTATCAAATATTACTGGGCCTCTTTATTGGGCTTTATCAAATATTACTGGGCCTCTTTATTGGGCTTTATCAAATATTACTGGGCCTCTTTACTGGGCTTTATCACACCCTGTTTAGAATGCCCTAGAATTCCTAGGAATATTCTGGAAGATGCTTTTTCCTGGGCTTTTTCTCATGGGCCTTTGTTCTTAATGGGCTTTTTGTCCCTTCAACTTCTTTTTCCTCCTATATAAAGGAATGAGGAAAGGTCACTACTCCTCACTTCCTCATTTCTTTGTTTTCTTCTTCATTCTCCTGCTAAGATTCTCAGAGCAATAACAGCAAGTCGGAGCTCAAAGCCTTTCTCAGGAGTGCTTTTTCAGGTAAGATTTCTCCCTTTGTTTTTTGTGTTCATTTTTCCATTGTGTGCCATTTTAAGACAGCCTATTTACGTGCCTCATACCTTTTTTCAGATGGCTGACAAAAGAATGACTCGTTTGGCCAAGATGAACGTGGCTAGAAAGTCCAATGATTTTCCTATTCGATCGAGGTATACTTCCTTAATCGACATGATCAACACTCGAGGGGACGAGTATCCGTCTGATGCGCATCTGGACGCACACGATCATATCAGCGCCTTACGGGATCCCAAGGAGCTGGAAAAGTTGAGCGGCTGCTTCAGAATCAAAGAACCTTTTAAGCTGGTTCTTGCAGGTCCGGCCGACAGGGCCTGTCAGTGGAAGAAGGACGCGCTATGCGTCTATAGGGATACTCTAAGGGCAGGTATTAGACTCCCTTTTCATCCATTCATTCCTTTACTTTTGGCTGATGTAGGCATCAGCCCTTGCCAGCTTCCCCCCAATTCCTGGAGGTTGATCCTATGCTATCTGTCGCAATGCGCCAAGCACAGCATCCCCACATCTGTTGCTGTTTTCAGGAAGATTTTCCAGTTCAAGAACAGCCCCGATAAAAGTCCGGGTTGGGTTTCTATCAACCAACGCCCCACTATCCCCCATATTGTGAATGGGAAATCCATCCCTGACAATAATTTGGGGTGGAAGAAGGATTTTTTATTTATAGTTTGGGAGGGTGGAGACTGGGGTTCCCTATTTCGATCTTCTTTTGGGATTGCCGTGGATGGGAGCCCAAATGACATAGCTTTGTCTGAGGAGGAGGCTAGAGGTTTCAACCTCCTGACGCAAGACAACGGCACCTCCCATTCTTGGGATCTTATCCGGGAGACTGTCCTGGTAGAACGCGGCCTCTCGCCCGTTCATAAGAAAAGTAAGTTCCTACCTTCATCTACTTTATTTCCTGCATTTTTATTCCATTAGTTTTCAACTGACTTTGCTTGTCGCAGTGGCTGAGAAGATTGAGGAGGCTACGAAGCCAAAGGACCTGGAAACGACCAGGATGAAGAGGGCTGGGAAGATTTTCAAAGATCCTAGGCTTGGTGATCGCTTCCCTGAGTTCCTCCTTCAGGCTATGGAGCCAAATGAGGAAGGTCCCAGCCAGGTTTTGCGCACCAAGCAGAGGCCAGGGGCCTATTTTCAACCTGCCTGGGGGATCCGGGGCAAGGACTCAATATTGGGCAGCACAGCCCTGTCCAAGGAATGGTCCAAACATTCCATCTCTCCGGTGGACTATCAAGACTTTGTCCTCCAACAGGACTTAGAGGGGAACGAGCTTTTTGGAGCCCAAGCCCTGGCGACAGTACGCACTTTACTTATGCCTTTTACACTTTTCTTTTCATGCTTCTTTTCTAAAGTTTTGCTATTTCTCTTGCAGGCTAACGCCCATTTTCAAGGGGCAATTCACCAAGCTAAGGCTTGGAAGGTTGGCCTGGAAGATGCCAACAAGAAGTTGGAGGAGGCCAACCAAAAAATTGAGGCCCTTGAAGCTCAATTGGCTTCTTCCACTTCTGACCTGGAGACGGCCCGGGCTGAAAACGTAATCTTGAAGGCGCAGAAGGACAAAGCCTTTGACGGCTGGATGGATACCCAAGAATTCAAAGACCTGATGGTGGAGCATGACGCCCTTCTTCACCCAGTCAGCTACAAGGAGGGTTGGGACGCTGCTGTGGAGGCTATCCAGGATGAGTTTCCCGAGATCCTTGAGCAGTCGCCCTTTCCCTGCCCTGTGCGGGTTCCAGAGCTTGGAGGCGTTACTGAGAAGCTTGCTGGCATGATCAGGGATGGAGAAGAGGAAGATTCTTCTGAGGAGGAACTCGAGCCTGCTACTAAGAAGGCAAGGGTGGAAGAACCTTCAAAAGTAGTGCCTCAACAGCCATCATCTCCTGCAGAGGGAACTTCCACAGGGACTTCGGAGGGTTCGACTGAGACTTCTGAAGAGACGACTGAAACTTCCGAGGAGTCATCGGATAGTGGTTCTGAAGAATCTCAACCTTCCAAGGCCTAATTTTTTTGTATATCTTCTTTATGAACTTTATTTTTATCAGAAGTTGTTACCCTTCGGGGTTAAATTTTGTATGTTGCTCCTTCGGTCTCTTATCATTATAGTCTTAATGTGCGTTTAAACATCCTTTAGATAGAAATAACTTAAAACTCTTTAACATGAAGTCTGGTTTTTCAAAACCTTACATAGCATGGGTTCGACCCTAATCAATAATAACTTGACAATGTAAATTCTACTGGAATATAAAATCCTACGCAAGCAAAGCTTCCAGGTGCTTTTAAACCTACTTGCCATAATGACAAGTGAGAATCGTACTTCGCCTATCTTACACGTAGTAAACCTTCAGGTTTTGTGCGTGCCAGGTCCTCGGGACTTCAAAACCATCCACAGTCTCGAGCTTGTAGGTTCCTCTACCTTGAACACTCTTGACTCTGTACGGCCCTTCCCAATTTGGGGCAAGCTTCCCTTTTTGTCCTACACCAGATGCTTCTATCTTCCTCAAGACTAGATCGCCTTGTTTAAAAAACCTTTCTTTAACCCTTACGTTGTAGTAGAATGAAGCTTTTTTCTGATATTCTACTATCTTTGCATGTGCTTTATCTCGCACTTCATCGATTAAATCCAGGGCTAGCTTCTGCCCTTCCTCATTTTCTTTCTCATCAAAAGCCTGAATCCTTGGAGAAGAATGTGATATCTCCACGGGAACTACTGCTTCTGCCCCATATGCCAACATGAAAGGGGTCGCACCTGTCGTGACTCTACAGGTAGTCCTATAGGCCCATAATATGGGAAGTATCTCATCCACCCAATTATTTCTTGACTTCTCGATCCTCTTCTTTAATCCGTCCAGAATTATTCGATTTGCAACTTCTGCTTGCCCATTAGCTTGTGGGTGAGCGACAGAGGTGAACCGTAACTCAATTTCATTTTCTTCACAGTACTTCTTGAATTCCTCATTATTGAATTGCGTTCCATTGTCAGTGACGAGGATACGGGGAATTCCATATCGGCACATAATATTTTCCCACAGGAATTGTGCAACTTGCTTAGTTGTGATTTTGGCCAAAGGTTTGGCTTCGATCCACTTGGTGAAATAATCAATGGCTACAATCAGAAACTTCCTTTGTGCCGTGGCCATAGGAAAAGGACCTAGAATATCCATTCCCCACATTGCAAAGGGAATAGGCGAGTTGATAGAGGTCAGCATCTCGGGGGGTTGTCTAACAACTGGTGCATGCTTCTGACAGCGATCACACTTCTTTACATATTCTTTGGCATCAGCCATCATTTCTGGCCAATAAAAGCCTAAACGGGTTATCTTATGAGCTAAGGCCCTGCCCCCCAAGTGTTGCCCACAAATACCTTCATGCACTTCCTCAAGAGCTAAGCGTGCCTCATCGGGCCTGAGACACCTCAAGTAAGGAACCACGAAAGATCTTTTATACAGAATCCCGTCTATCAATGAGTACCTTAGTGCTCGAACAGTTAATTTTCGTGCTTCAGTTGCATCGCTTGGCAACCAACCGGTCTGAATGTGAGCCTTGATGGGATCAATCCATGACGTCCCCAAGCCTACGGGAGCCACAAGTTTAACATCTATGCTTCGTGTCTTCAAAACACGGAAGTACACACTTCCTGAACTTTCTTCAATCTCAGATGAAGCAAACTTTGATAGCGCATCTGCTTTAGCATTTTCTTCCCTTGGAATGTGTTCAACATGGCATTCATTAAATTGGGTCATCACAGCCCTTACTAGGCGAACATACTTTGCCATCGTATCATCCCTTGCTTCAAATTCTCCCTTTACCTGGGATATGATCAACTTCGAGTCTCCACGGACCTTTAAGTTTTTGACTCTAAGTGTCCCAGCTAGACCAAGGCCAGCAATTAGGGCTTCATACTCTGCCTCATTGTTTGTGGTTGGGAAGTCTAGCTTCATGGCATACTCAATTAAGAATCCATCAGGGCTTTGCAAAACCAACCCTGCTCCACTGGAATTTGTTTTTGATGCTCCATCAAAATAGAGAACCCAATATTCTTTCTCCTTGTCCCCATTGTCGACTCCCTTTTCTTGAGGTGTGGTATCTTCCTGCCCCCCGACTTCTTGGTTGGGTATGGTACATTCCACCACGAAGTCAGCTAGTGCCTGGGCTTTTATGGCCATACGTGGCTTATACTTGAGATCGAACTCTCCCAACTCTATTGCCCACTTAATTAGTCTCCCACTTGCCTTGGGACTGTGAATGATATTTCTCAGTGGCTGATTTGTTAGCACTTCAATTTGGTGAGCTTGAAAATAAGGACGCAGCTTTCTTGAAGCCATCACCAAGGCTAAAGCGAATTTCTCAATGGCTGAATAATTCAACTCAGCACCATGCAAAATTTTGCTGACATAGTATACGGGTTTCTGGACTTTCAGTTCCTCCTTAACCAACACCGCGCTCAAGGCGCTTTCTGAAACAGCCAAGTACAAGAATAAAACTTCACCCAAAACTGGCTTGGCCAACAACGGGGCCTGGCCCATATACTTCTTTAACTCTTCAAATGCCTTCTGATTTTCCTCACTCCATACAAAGTCTTTAATGTTCTTTAATGACTTGAAGAATGACAAACACTTGTCTCCTGACTTGGAGATGAATCGCCCTAGCGCAGCAACCCTTCCTGTGAGTTTCTGAACATCCTTGACAGTTTTTGGGGGTTCCATGTCCAGGATTGCCTTTATTTTATCGGGGTTAGCCTCAATTCCCCTCTTTGAGACCATCAATCCCAAGAATTTTCCAGATCCTACTCCGAAGGCACACTTCATGGGATTCAACATCATCTTGTGGTACCTCAGGACCTCAAAAGCTTCCCTCAAATGGGTTATATGATCAATCTTTACTAGACTCTTGACTAGCATGTCATCAACATAGACTTCCATAGTCTTCCCAATAAGATCCTTAAAAATTTTATTCACCAACCTTTGATAGGTGGCTCCTGCATTCTTGAGACCAAACGCCATAACAAGATAACAATAAACACCAAAGTCAGTGATAAATGATACCTTTGGAATGTCATCCTTATGCATTTTGATCTGGTTGTATCCGCTAAATCCATCCATGAAACTCAGCATCTCATGTCCAGCGGTGGCATCAATCAAAGTATCAATTCTAGGCAGCGGAAAACAGTCTTTGGGGCATGCATCATTCAGATCGGTGAAGTCTATACACATCCTCCACTTTCCATTAGCCTTCTTCACCATTACAAGGTTTGCTAACCACTCCGGAAATTGAATCTCCTCAATGAAACCAGCCTCTAAGAGCTTTTCCACTTCCTGCTTTATAGCCTCTTGTCTTTCCGGGGCAAAATTTCTTTTCTTTTGTTTCACTGTCTTCCGGCTTGGATCCACGTTTAACTTGTGGGTAATTAACCCCGGGTCTATGCCTGGCATATCAGCTGCTGACCATGCAAACACATCACTATTTTCTTGCAAAAATTTCACTAACTTCCCTCTAAGGGGCTCCTCTAATGTAGCTCCAATGAAAGTCATCCTCTCAGGATTCTTGGGATCTAAAGGAACCGAAACCAATTCTTCTGATGGCCTTCCTCTATTCTCATCATTTTCTCGAACATCCATATCTTCAATAGGAAGAACCTGCCCCCCGACTCCATCTGCCCTCAAAGAGGCCACATAACAGCTTCTAGCCATTTTTTGATCTCCCCTCTCTTCTCCAATCCCATTTCGGGTGGGAAACTTCATGACTGAATGGTAGGAAGAGGGGACTGCCTTGAAGGCATGTATCCCTGTTCTCCCCATGATAGCATTATAAGTTGAACTAGCCTTTACCACCACAAAATCCAGCATCTGCATTGCTTGCCTTGGCTCCGTACCTATGGTGGTTGGTAATTTAATTATCCCTTCCACAGGACATTCTACTCCAGCAAATCCATATATCGGCATGTCGGTTGGTGTCAACTGGGAGTCGTTATACCCCATCCTTAGAAAGGTGTCGTGGAGCAAGATATCCACAGAAGCACCATTATCCACAAGGACCCTCTTAACCGGGCTATTTCCTATTATCGGCGTTATGACCAGCGGGTCGTCATGGGGAAACTTCACACCCTCTAGGTCGGAATCATCAAAAGCCAATGTTACTTCTGTCCTGGCCCTCTTCGGGGCTTCTCCAACAATATGCATAACCTCTCTAGTATATGCCTTTCTGGAATTTTTGGACAATCCAGCAGCAGTTGGACCTCCAAAGATCGTGTTTATTACAGGCCCTCGAGGTCTCGGCCCTCCATAAATGGTGTTTATAACTGGTCCTCTAGGTTGGGGATTCCGCCCCTGATCATCTTGGTCCCTCCTACGATCTTCAAAGTTCTTCCTTCCATTATTGTTTCTGTCTCCTCCATCTCCAGTATACTTGTTCAGCCTTCCTTTTCGAATCAAAAACTCAATTTCATCTTTCAACTGCCTACACTCATCGGTGTCATGGCCAACATCTTTGTGAAACCTGCAATACTTGCCCTTATCTAGCTTGGCGGGATCAGCCTTCAAGGGCTTAGGCCAGCGAATATCTCTGTCTTTCTCAATCTCCATCAAAATCTGACTTCTGGGAGCATTCAGCTTAGCGTATTCAGTGAACTTTTGCCCAGGTCCTCCCTTCTTGGGGGTTGAATCAGGGTTTTGTTCAGTTCTAGGATATTTATCCTTAGCGATATACTCCAAATCAGTTTTTCGTTTCTTGCCTCCAGTGGGCTCATTACTTACTACGGTCTTCCTCATACTTTCTTCAACCTTGATATACTTCCCTGCCCTCTCTTGGAGCTGCAACATGCTCTCAGGGGGTCGTTTGGCCAAAGACATCTTGAAAAACTCATCCCTAGTTCCTTGTTGCAGTGCTATCATGGCTACCTTATCATCAAGGTCTGGGACTTTTAAAGCCTCCTTTGTAAAACGATTCAGGTAATCTCTTAAGGATTCCTTAGCTCCCTGCACAAGACTCATAAGAGATGCTGAACTTTTCTCATGGACTCTTCCACTGATGAATTGCTTAATAAAAGCCTGACTTAATTCTCTGAATGATCCAATAGAATTTGGGGGTAGGCGACTGTACCATCTTTGAGCCATACCCGACAGGGTTTGAGGAAAGGCCCGACATTTTATAGCATCGTTCACGGGTTGCAGCAGCAGTGCATTAGAGAATGTCCTAACATGATTAGCGGGGTCTCCCGTGCCGTCATAGGCTTTGATAGTGGGCATCTTGAATTTCCTTGAGATATGGGCATTCATTATTTCTTCTGTGAAGGGTGGAGTTGGATCATCAGGATCTCCAAGGGGAAGGAGATTGCTTGGATCAGTTCTTGGGACAGCAGCCCTTCTTCTTACCGGACCATCCAGGTCTATGATGGGAGGAGGATTTCTCCCCCTAGGAGATATGCGGGTTCTGGTGGCTTGGTGAGCCTCCAAGTCCCGTCTCAGCCTTTGGATTTCAGCCTCATGAGCC